>NW_027063222.1:0-40820 GCF_032884065.1 Artemia franciscana | reverse complement strand
GTGGCGCTTCGCGCCACCCCAACACCTAGTTGGTGGGGGCGCTTCGCGCCCCCCCCAAGCCCCCCCGCGCGCGTAAGTCGTTACGCGCCATAATAGTTACGCGCCATTGTAGTTGTGTCCCTATGTCCCACCTGTGAATATAGATATATATATATATATATATGGTTTTAACTACGTAAAACTTGCGAATATACAACATTCTTTGCTGTCCCATTGTCTTTGCATATAAATAGATTGTCAGGTTATCCCCCTGTTTCCCCCGGTGTCCCCGTTGTAGTTGTGTCCCTGTGTCCCGGTCGTCATTTATATTCCCTGTGTCCCGGGTCCCGGTCATCATTTGTATCCCGGTGTCCCGGTCTGTATATACATTCGTTTTTTAGTTTTGTTTTTCTCCTTTATTTTTTTCCTTTTTTTTCTTTTTTAGCTTATTTAGATTTTTAGATTTTTTAGTTTTTTTATTAGTTTTTAGTTTTTATTTCTTTTTAGTTTTTTTGTCCCGGTCGTCATTTATATCCCCCTGTTTCCCCCGGTGTCCCCGTTGTAGTTGTGTCCCTGTGTCCCGGTCGTTATTTATATTCCCTGTGTCCCGGTCGTCATTTGTATCCCGGTGTACCGGTCTGTATATACATTCGTTTTTTAGTTTTGTTTTTCTCCTTTATTTTTTTCCTTTTTTTTTCTTTTTTAGTTTATTTAGATTTTTAGATTTTTTAGTTTTTTTATTAGTTTTTAGTTTTTTTTTCTTTTTAGTTTTTTTGTAGTTTTTACCTTCTTTTTAGTTTTGTTAATTTTTTTTTTTACTTGTGTCCTGGTCGTCATTTATACTCCCTGTGTCCCGGTGCTTTGTTGATTGCTAATCGAACATTCCTTTTGTCCTGGTCGCTTTCTCTTTGAGTGTCGTCATTTATTTTTTTCTTTTTTAGTTCTTTTAGTTTTTACCTTTTTTAGTTTTTTTTTAGTTTTTAGTTTTTTTAGTTTTTTACCTTTTTTTAGTTTTTTTAGTTTTTTAGCTTTTTTATTTTTTTTATTAGTTTTTAGTTTTTTTGTAGTTTTTGCCTTTTTTTTTAGTTTTTTGTCCTGGTCGCTTTCTCTTTGAGTGTCGTCATTTATTAGTTTTTTCCTTTTTTTTTTAGTTTTTTATTGGTTTTTACCTTTATTTTAGCTTATTTTTCAGTTTTTTCCTTTTTTTTAGTTCTTTTTTATTTTTTATTTTTTTAGTTTTTTACCTTTTTTTAGTTTTTTTAGTTTTTTTAGTTTTTTAGCTTTTTTACTTTTTTTATTAGTTTTTAGTTTTTTTTTGTAGTTTTTGCCTTTTTTTAGTTTTTTCAGTTTTTTTTTTAGTTTTTTATTGGTTTTTACCTTTGTGTTGGTGGGGGCGCTTCGCGCCCCCCCCAAGCCCCCCCGCGCGCGTAAGTCGTTACGCGCCATAATAGTTACGCGCCATTGTAGTTGTGTCCCTATGTCCCACCTGTGAATATAGATATATATATATATATATGGTTTTAACTACGTAAAACTTGCGAATATACAACATTCTTTGCTGTCCCATTGTCTTTGCATATAAATAGATTGTCAGGTTATCCCCCTGTTTCCCCCGGTGTCCCCGTTGTAGTTGTGTCCCTGTGTCCCGGTCGTCATTTATATTCCCTGTGTCCCGGGTCCCGGTCATCATTTGTATCCCGGTGTCCCGGTCTGTATATACATTCGTTTTTTAGTTTTGTTTTTCTCCTTTATTTTTTTCCTTTTTTTTTCTTTTTTAGCTTATTTAGATTTTTAGATTTTTTAGTTTTTTTTATTAGTTTTTAGTTTTTATTTCTTTTTAGTTTTTTTGTCCCGGTCGTCATTTATATCCCCCTGTTTCCCCCGGTGTCCCCGTTGTAGTTGTGTCCCTGTGTCCCGGTCGTTATTTATATTCCCTGTGTCCCGGTCGTCATTTGTATCCCGGTGTACCGGTCTGTATATACATTCGTTTTTTAGTTTTGTTTTTCTCCTTTATTTTTTTCCTTTTTTTTTCTTTTTTAGTTTATTTAGATTTTTAGATTTTTTAGTTTTTTTATTAGTTTTTAGTTTTTTTTTCTTTTTAGTTTTTTTGTAGTTTTTACCTTCTTTTTAGTTTTGTTAATTTTTTTTTTTACTTGTGTCCTGGTCGTCATTTATACTCCCTGTGTCCCGGTGCTTTGTTGATTGCTAATCGAACATTCCTTTTGTCCTGGTCGCTTTCTCTTTGAGTGTCGTCATTTATTTTTTTCTTTTTTAGTTCTTTTAGTTTTTACCTTTTTTAGTTTTTTTTTAGTTTTTAGTTTTTTTAGTTTTTTACCTTTTTTTAGTTTTTTTAGTTTTTTAGCTTTTTTATTTTTTTTATTAGTTTTTAGTTTTTTTGTAGTTTTTGCCTTTTTTTTTAGTTTTTTGTCCTGGTCGCTTTCTCTTCGAGTGTCGTCATTTATTAGTTTTTTCCTTTTTTTTTAGTTTTTTATTGGTTTTTACCTTTATTTTAGCTTATTTTTCAGTTTTTTCCTTTTTTTTAGTTTTTTTTTATTTTTTATTTTTTTTAGTTTTTTAGCTTTTTTTAGTTTTTTTAGTTTTTTTAGTTTTTTAGCTTTTTTACTTTTTTTATTAGTTTTTAGTTTTTTTTTGTAGTTTTTGCCTTTTTTTAGTTTTTTCAGTTTTTTTTTTAGTTTTTTATTGGTTTTTACCTTTATAGTTTTTTTAGTTTTTTAGCTTTTTTATTTTTTTTATTAGTTTTTAGTTTTTTTTTGTAGTTTTTGCCTTTTTTTAGTTTTTTCAGTTTTGACGTCACCTAATCCAGTTTTTTCAGGTGACGTCACCTGACACATCCATCCACACATCCATCCATCCATCCATCCACAGACAACTTATTTTTATATATATAGATATATATATATATATATCTATATATATAAAAATAAGTTGTCTGTCCGTTACGCCAGATTATATCTTCTATATATATAAAAGAAAACAAACTAGAATGCAAAAACTGGAAATTGCATAAATATTTCGAAATATTTTGACAATAGATTAAAGTAATTCGAAAAAGAAAAATGGTAAAAAACTAAAAAAAAACTAAAAGAAAAAACTAAAAAAAAAATTAAAAATTAAAAAAATTAAAAAAAGAAAAAACCTAAAAAGAAAAAGCGTAAAAAAATAAAAAAGATAAAAAACTAA
This sequence comes from Artemia franciscana, assembly GCF_032884065.1. Classification (NCBI taxonomy): domain Eukaryota; kingdom Metazoa; phylum Arthropoda; class Branchiopoda; order Anostraca; family Artemiidae; genus Artemia; species Artemia franciscana. Next base: position 37,640 of record NW_027063222.1, on the reverse strand, counting down.
AAAAAACTAAAAAAGCTAAAAACTAAAAAAAGAAAAAACTAAAAAAAACTGGGAATTGCACAAATATTTCAATATATTTTGAAAATAGATTAAAGTAATTCGAAAACCTTAAAACAGATACCCCAATTTTGATGTTTAATTTAAATTGTTGGAGCTTTAGCATGCTTGGCACGTAAAGATTTTTCCAAGTGTCAATGTTAGAATGAACATTGAGAAATTGAAGAAAACAAATCAATAAAAAGAAGAAACTAAAAAAGAAAAAAACTAAAAAAGAAAAAAAACTAAAGAAGAAACTGTATCTATATATATAAAAATCTATATATATAAAAATAAGTTGTCTGTCTTTTATGTCTGTTACACTATGTCTGTTACGCCAGATTATATCTTATCTATATATATAAAAATAAGTTGTCTGTGTGTGGATCTGTGGATGGATCAGGTGACGTCATGTTTCGGCTGACGTCATGAAATTAGTTGCCATCATTTTTGCTTTGACGATGCTTAGTATATTGTAAAACACATTAATTTGGTTAATAATATACCATTTAAAACACCAAAATGAACATGCTGGAGTAGTCACTCGGTGAGAGAGGGTGTCAGAACGGAGAATGAAGGTCCCAGGTTCACATCCTGGTTAGGCTAAAAAAGGTAAAAAACTAAAAACTAAAAAAAACTGAAAAAACTAAAAAAAAGGCAAAAACTACAAAAAAAACTAAAAACTGATAAAAAAAATAAAAAAGCTAAAAAACTAAAAAAACTAAAAAAACTAAAAAACTAAAAAAACTAAAAACTAAAAAAAAACTTAAAAAAAGGAAAAAACTGAAAAATAGAAGAGAATAAGAAAACTAATAAAATTAAGAATAAAATAAAAAAAAATAAAAAGATAAAAACTTAAAAAAAGTAAAAAGAAAAAACGAAAAAAAACTAAAAAAGCTTAAAAAAAAGGCAAAAACCAATAAAAAACTAAAAAGAAAAAAGGGAAAAAAAAACTAAAAAAACTAAAAGCTGAAAAAAAAACTTAAAAAAAAGGTAAAAACTGAAAAATAGAAGAGAAAAAGTAAACTAATAAAATTAAGAATAAAAATAAAAAAAAATAAAAAAGATAAAAACTAAAAAAAAAAGTAAAAAGAAAACACGAAAAAAACTAAAAAAGCTAAAAAAAAGGTAAAAACCAATAAAAAAGAAAACAAGGAAAAAAACTAAAAAAAATTTTCATCTAAAAAACTAAAAAAAACTAAAAAAGGTAAAAACTAAAAGAACTAAAAAAGAAAAAAAAACTAAAAAAAGGAAAAAAACTGAAAAATAAAGGAGAAAAAGAAAACTAAAAATATAAATAAAAATAAAAAAACTAAAAAGATAAAAACTTAAAAAAAACTAAAAAGAAAAAAGAAAAAAACTAAAAAACCTAAAAAAAGGTCAAAACCAATAAAAAAAAACTAAAAGGGGAACACTGGGACACAAATGACGACCGGGATACTGGGAATATAAATGACGACCGGGACACAGGGAATGTTCAATTAGCAATCACCATCAACAAAGCTCAAGGGCAATCATTAGAATCATGAGGTATAGATCCGAATATGGATTGTTTTTCCCATGGACAATTATATGTTGCATGTTCAAGAGTCGGTAAACCTGACAATCTAAATAAATGACGACACTCAAAGAGAAAGCGACCGGGACAAAAGGAATGTTCGATTAGCAATCAACAAAGCACCGGGACACAGGGAGTATAAATGACGACGACCGGGACACAGGGACATAACTACAAAGGGGACGCCGGGGTGCACAGGGGGATATATAAATGACGATGGCGACTCAGGGAATGGTTGATTAGCAATCACCATCAACAAAGCTCAAGGGCAATCATTAGAATCATGAGGTATAGATCTGAATACGGATTGTTTTCCCATGGACCATTATATGTTGCATGTTCAAGAGTCGGTAAACCTGACAATCTATTTATGTGCACAGACAATGGGACAGCAAAGAATGTTGTATATTCGCAAGTTTTACGTAGTTAAAAACATATATATATATATATATATATATATATATATATATATATATATATATATACTAGCTGTTGGGGTGGCGCTTCGTGCCACCCCAACACCTAGTTGGTGGGGGCGCTTCGCGCCCCCCCCAAGCCCCCCCGCGCGCGTAAGTCGTTACGCGCCATAATAGTTACGCGCCATTGTAGTTGTGTCCCTATGTCCCACCTGTGAATATAGATAGATATATATATATGGTTTTAACTACGTAAAACTTGCGAATATACAACATTCTTTGCTGTCCCATTGTCTTTGCATATAAATAGATTGTCAGGTTTACCGACTCTTGAACATGCAACATATAATGGTCCATGGGAAAACAATCTGTATTCAGATCTATACCTCATGATTCTAATGATTGCCCTTGAGCTTTGTTGATGGTGATTGCTAATCGACCATTCCCTGTCCCGGTGTCCCGGTCGTCATTTACATCCCCCTGTTTCCCCCGGTGTCCCCGTTGTAGTTGTGTCCCTGTGTCCCGGTCGTCATTTATATTCCCTGTGTCCCGGGTCCCGGTCATCATTTGTATCCCGGTGTCCCGGTCTGTATATACATTTATATCCCCCTGTTTCCCCCGGTGTCCCCGTTGTAGTTGTGTCCCTGTGTCCCGGTCGTTATTTATATTCCCTGTGTCCCGGTCGTCATTTGTATCCCGGTGTACCGGTCTGTATATACATTCGTTTTTTAGTTTTGTTTTTCTCCTTTATTTTTTTCCTTTTTTTTCTTTTTTAGTTTATTTAGATTTTTAGATTTTTTAGTTTTTTTATTAGTTTTTAGTTTTTTTTTCTTTTTAGTTTTTTTGTAGTTTTTACCTTCTTTTTAGTTTTGTTAATTTTTTTTTTTACTTGTGTCCTGGTCGTCATTTATACTCCCTGTGTCCCGGTGCTTTGTTGATTGCTAATCAAACATTCCTTTTGTCCTGGTCGCTTTCTCTTTGAGTGTCGTCATTTATTTTTTTCTTTTTTAGTTCTTTTAGTTTTTACCTTTTTTAGTTTTTTTTTAGTTTTTAGTTTTTTTAGTTTTTTACCTTTTTTTAGTTTTTTTAGTTTTTTTAGTTTTTTAGCTTTTTTATTTTTTTTATTAGTTTTTAGTTTTTTTGTAGTTTTTGTCTTTTTTTTTGCTCTGGTAGTTCCTCGGCACGCTTTCTTTTCTGACTTTCTCTATCACCAGCAAGTTTTCTGGCATAGACTCTTTGAGCATCTTCATCAGTCATTATAAACTTAAGCATTAATAGAATTCTACACGAACATCCGTCTTATATAACTTGAATGACGTCACGCCTTCAAAGCAAAAATGATGCCTTCAAAGCAAAAATGATGGCAGCTAATTTCATGACGTCAGCCGAAACATGACGGCGAACATATGTCTTATATAACTTGAATGACGTCACCTTCAAAGCAAAAATGACGGCAACTAATTTCATGACGTCAGCCGAAACATGACGTCACCTGACAAATCCATCCACACATCCACAGACAGACAACTTATTTTTATATATATAGAAGATATATATATATATATATATATATATATATATATATATATCTATCTATCTATATTCACAGGTGGGACATAGGGACACAACTACAATGGCGCGTAACTAATATGGCGCGTAACGACTTACGCGCGCGGGGGGGCTTGGGGGGGGCGCAAAGCGCCCCCACCAACTAGGTGTTGGGATGGCGCGAAGCGCCACCCCAACAGCTAGTATATATATATATATATATATATATATATATATATATATATATATATATATATATATATATATATATATATATATATATATATATATATGTATATATATATATATATATATATATATCTATCTATATAAAAATAAGTTGTCTGTCTGTGGATGTGTGGATGGATGTGTGGATGGATGTGTCAGGTGACGTCATGTTTCGGCTGACGTCATGAAATTAGTTGCCGTCATTTTTGCTTTGAAGGTGACGTCATTCAAGTTATATAAGACATATGTTCGCCGTCATGTTTCGGCTGACGTCATGAAATTAGCTGCCATCATTTTTGCTTTGAAGGCATCATTTTTGCTTTGAAGGCGTGACGTCATTCAAGTTATATAAGACGGATGTTCGTGTAGAATTCTATTAATGCTTAAGTTTATAATGACTGATGAAGATGCTCAAAGAGTCTATGCCAGAAAACTTGCTGGTGATAGAGAAAGTCAGAAAAGAAAGCGTGCCGAGGAACTACCAGAGCAACGCGAAAGCAGACTTGCTGCTAAAAGAGAAAGTGAAAAAAGAAAGCATGCCGAGGAACTACCAGAGCAACGCAGAAGCAGACTTGCTGCTAAAAGAGAATGTGAAAAAAGAAAGCATGCCGAGGAACTACCAGAGCAACGCAGAAGCAGACTTGCTGCTAAAAGAGAATGTGAAAAAAGAAAGCATGCCGAGGAACTACCAGAGCAACGCGAAAGCAGACTTGCTGCTAAAAGAGAAAGTGAAAAAAGAAAGCATGCCGAGGAACTACCAGAGCAACGCAGAAGCAGACTTGCTGCTAAAAGAGAATGTGAAAAAAGAAAGCATGCCGAGGAACTACCAGAGCAACGCAGAAGCAGACTTGCTGCTAAAAGAGAATGTGAAAAAAGAAAGCATGCCGAGGAACTACCAGAGCAACGCGAAAGCAGACTTGCTGCTAAAAGAGAAAGTGAAAAAAGAAAGCATGCCGAGGAACTACCAGAGCAACGCAGAAGCAGACTTGCTGCTAAAACAGAATGTGAAAAAAGAAGGCGGGCCGAGGAATTACAAGAACAGCAAGAAATCAGGCTTGCTGCTGATAGAGAAAGTAAGAAAAGAAAGCGTGCCGAGGAATCAAAAGACCAGCAGGAAATCAGGCTTGCTGCTGATAGAGAAAGTAAGAAAAGAAAGCGTGCCGAGGAATCAGAGCAATCTGAAAGTTATCGCCTGGCATTCAGGTACAACCCAGTCGATGATTATAGCTTGAGTAGCTGTGTTCAAATCGGGACAATGTCCAAAATTTGTCCCTATTGCAAGGCCTTGAAATTCAATGGTGAAACAATGGGAATGTGTTGCGCCTCAGGAAAAGTTAAACTTCCTCTATTGGCTGCACCACCAGAGCCATTGAAGACTTTCCTTACTGGAACTACGTCAGAATCTAAGCGTTTTTTGTCAAAAATCAGACAATACAACTCATGTTTCCAAATGACGTCGTTTGGAGCCCAAATCGAAAATCCAGATCAATTTATGTCTACTTTTAAAGTAAAAGGGCAAATTTATCATAAAGCAGGGTCCCTTCTACCATTATTAGGCGAGAATCATAAATTTTTACAATTGTACTTCATCAGTGATAGAAATTCTGAATTGAATGCACGTTGCGAAATTTCTCCCAACGTTGAAAGGACAATCGTTTCCCAATTGCAACATCTTTTCCACGAAAATAATAATTTAGTGCGTCTGTTCAAAACAGCCATCGATTTGATGCCTACTGATACTCATAAAATTGTTATTTCCGCTGACAAAACGCCTCCTGGCCAACATGTGCGTAGATACAATGCTCCGACTATCGACGAAGTGGCAATCGTTATGGTCGGTGATCAGTTTTTACCTCGAGATATTATTCTACATAAGCGAAACGCCCAGTTGTTAAGAATTGCTGAAACTCATCGATGCTACGATGCCCTACAATATCCTATCATTTTTTGGGATGGAGCCGACGGCTATCACTTTAATATTAAATTGATGAATCCAGCCACTAACAAAGAAATGAATAAGAAATGCAGTGCAATGCATTATTATTCCTATAGACTAATGATTCGGCAGGATGAAGAAAATTATATTTTAAAATGCCGTGAATTGTTTCACCAATTTGTCGTGGATATGTATGCAAAAATTGAATCAGAACGTTTGCTATATATCCGCCTGAATCAGACCAAGCTCCGCTCTGAACAATACATTCATTTGCGAGATGCAGTTATAAATGACGGTAATACCACAAACGTTGGAAGATTAACAATTTTACCTTCGTCATATGCTGGCAGTCCACGTCATATGCATGAATATGCTCAAGATGCTATTGCGTATGTTCGTCTCTATGGTCGTCCAGATTTATTTATTACATTTACATGTAATCAATCTTGGGACGAGATACTGCAGCTTTTACTTCAAGGACAATCGGCGGTTCATAGGCATGACATTACGGCACGTGTCTTCCGGCAAAAGTTGAAATCACTGATAAACTACCTTGTAAAACATGAAGTGTTTGGGTCAGTGCGATGCTGGATGTACTCAGTGGAATGGCAAAAACGAGGTTTGCCACACGCACATATACTAATCTGGCTACATAAAAAAATTACTTCAAACGAAATTGATGATGTGATTTCCGCTGAAATACCTGATAAAAACGTCGATAAGGGGTTACATGAATTTATTGTAAAAAATATGATACATGGACCTTGCGGTGCACTGAACGAAAATTCACCATGCATGGCCAAAGGAAGGTGCACAAAGCAATATCCTCGACTTTTAGTACCCACAACAATTACTGGCAATGATGGTTACCCACAATATAGAAGAAGATCTACTGAAGATGGCGGTAAAACAGCAATAATAAAGAAGCGTAACGGTACCACCATCGAAGTAGATAACCAGTGGGTTGTTCCATATTCCCCTTTATTATCCAAAACATTTAATGCACATATAAACGTTGAATACTGTAACTCCGTAAAGGCAATAAAATATATATGTAAATACGTCAACAAAGGCAGTGACATGGCAGTTTTTGGCTTGCAGTCCGAAATCAAAGATTTCGATGAAATCGTAGAATATCAGGCTGGAAGATACATAAGCAGTAATGAAGCTGTTTGGCGAATTCTTTCATTTCCGATACATGAACGTAGTCCAGCTGTTGTTCACTTAGCGGTACATTTACAGAATGGTCAACGTGTTTATTTCACGGAAACCAACGTGCAACAAAGAGTCCTGAATCCACCGGATACAACATTAACAGCTTTTTTTTCGCTTTGCAAAAATGATTCTTTTGCGAAAAAACTGCTGTATACTGAAGTGCCTTCGTATTACACGTGGAATACTAAAAATAAAGTATTTGAACGTCGAAAACAGGGTAAGTCAGTCGACGGCCAACCTACCATCTTCAAAGATACCACGATAGGAAGACTCTACACCGTTCACCCCAATCAACATGAATGCTTCTTTCTACGCCTGCTTTTGGTGAATGTACCCGGTCCGACATCCTTTGAGTATTTGAGGACTGTAAATGGTACTATACATGACACTTACCGTAGTGCATGCCAAGCTCTGAATTTATTGGAGAATGACCAACACTGGGATAACTGCATCAATGACGCGTGCGAAACGTCAACCCCAAGTCAAATTCGTGCATTGTTTGGCATCATTTTAACAACTTGCTCTCCATCAGCTCCTACAGAGTTATGGGAAAAATATAAGTCAAAAATGTCCGAAGATATACTTCATCGAAAACAGTTAGAGACGTCAGACATGACTTTTGATTTTACACCAGAAATTTATAACTACACTTTAGTTGTTATAGAAGATATTTGCATAAGTATGGCAAACAAACCTCTTCAGGGTTTGGGAATGCCTTCACCTAACCGTATCGCTGCTGTTTCGACATGTGTAGAATTGGATCGTGAACAAAGTTACAGTACGAGTGATCTATTGTCGTATGTACAAAATAACATTTCCAAGTTAACGTCGGAACAAAAAGACATTTATGATACGATAATGCATTGTGTCGATAACAACGTTGGAGAAATTTTCTTTTTGGATGCGCCAGGAGGTACTGGTAAAACGTTTGTGATAAAACTGATTCTGGCATCAATTCGATCTAAAAATGATATAGCGTTGGCAATTGCGTCGTCCGGAATAGCCGCAACATTGCTGCCTGGTGGAAGAACTGCTCATTCCGCTTTGAAATTGCCTCTGAACTTGCATTCTACAGAAACTCCCACGTGCAATATTTCCAAATCATCTGGGATGGGTAAAGTATTGCAGCAATGCAAACTTATTATTTGGGATGAGTGCACAATGGCACACAAAAAATCGCTCGAGGCTCTGGATCAATGCTTGAAAGATTTAAGAGGGAATTCGAAACCCTTTGGCAGCACATTAATATTGCTTGCAGGAGATTTCAGGCAAACATTACCTATAATACCTAGATCAACTCCTGCAGACGAAATGAATGCTTGCCTGAAAAATTCTAATTTATGGGCACACGTAAAAACATTAAAATTAACTACAAATATGCGTGTCCGATTGCAAAACGATGACTCTGGTCAAACATTTTCAGATCAATTGCTAGCAATGGGAAACGGAAAGCTCCCAGTAGACTCAATTTCAGGACGTATACAACTACCTGCTGATTTCTGTAATTTAGTGACGTCCAAAAATGAATTGATTGAAAATATATTTCCGAATATTCTAAAAAATTATAAAAATAATAAATGGCTAAGTGAAAGAGCGATTCTCGCACCCAAGAATATAGACGTCCACGAAATCAACAATATTGTTTTGACCAAGATTCAAGACCAGGCAGTCCTTTACAAGTCAGTCGACACAGTTTTGGAACCAAATGAAGCGGTTAATTATCCATCTGAATTTTTAAATTCCATAGATCTTTCAGGGTTTCCACCACACGTGCTACAACTAAAAATAGGCGTACCAATAATATTGTTACGTAACATAAACCCACCAAAGCTTTGCAATGGCACTCGACTTGCCGTAAAAAAAACAATGGAAAACCTAATAGAGGCCACAATCCTGACAGGGCCTTTTAAGGGTGAGGCTGTTCTTATTCCTCGCATTCCCATGATTCCAACAGATCTGCCTTTTCAATTTAAAAGATTGCAATTCCCAATTCGATTAGCATTTGCAATCACCATTAACAAAGCTCAAGGTCAATCATTAGAAAAATGTGGTATTGATCTTAATACTGATTGTTTTTCCCATGGACAATTGTACGTTGCATGTTCGAGGGTCGGTAAACCTGACAATCTATTTATATGCAGCGAGAATTGGACAGCGAAGAATGTTGTATATTCTCAAGTTTTACGAAGTTAGTTGTATTTCGGAACAGACTGTTGTATATTCACAAGTTTTACGTAGTTAATTTGTATTGTATCTATCTATCTATCTATCTATATAAAAACGAGTTGTGTGTATGCATGTTTGTTTGTTTGTAAAAAGAACGTTTGCATATGACGTCATTATTAGTACATACGGCTTTGTATATGGACAGACAATGGGAAAGCCAAGAATGTTGTATATTCGCAATTTTTACGTAGTTTGAAACACATATATAAATCTATCTATGTTCACAGGTGGGACACAGGGACACAACTACAATGGCGCGTAACTAATATGGCGCGTAACTAATATGGCGCGTAACGACTTACGCGCGCGGGGGGGCTTGGGGGGGGCGCGAAGCGCCCCCACCAACTAGGTGTTGGGGTGGCGCGAAGCGCCACCCCAACAGCTAGTATATATATATATATATATATATTGTTATATATATAGTTGGTGGGGGCGCGAAGTGCCCCCACCAACTAGGTGTTGGGGTGGCGCGAAGTGCCAGCCCAACAGCTAGTAATGCTATAAACATAGGGAAACATAACCATCTGGTTTATTGGTAGAATTGACAAAAAGCACGTAGATATGAGTAAAGTTTTCAAATGAGCCATTAAACATTTGCTTTAAAAAGTTCTGGCAGTCCACTTGCCCCAGGTTTTCCGCTTGAAAAATGGAACCAAAAGCACCGTTTTTAGTGTCATTTGAAACTAGCAAAGGGTGGAATTTACAGAAAAAACATAGATATGAACAATGTTTTTGATATATGCTATAAGAAATCTATCTACGATGCTCTGGTAGCCCGCTATTCCCACCCCTTGAGAAATGACATAAAAAGTGCCTTTTTAGTGTCATATAGCACTTACAGGTGGCAAAATTTATAAAAAAAAAACCCATGTACATATGAAAAATATCATTTGAATGATTTCTTAAGCACCTCTCTATGATGTTCTAGTTACCCGCTAGTTCTAAAAAAAAAGAAAAAAAAAACCGTTTTATCATTTTTTAACTTTTTGTTACTATGGGATGTGGTTCGCTTTTTACTAAGCTGTAGCTAATGCATGCAGCCTTTACAGGCTGTAGCAACCATGACAAAGAGTTCACTACAAATTCTCCCAAGAAACTAGTTAACATTGGAATCTGTGAAATTGATGGTATAGATTGTAGAATTTTTAAAAACCTAGTAAATATAAGCAATACCTTAAGCCATTAAACATCTATCTACAATAGTGTGGCAGCCTGCTAACGTTTCAGTAGCCTACTGGTGGGCAGACGATTTCTGAAACTTACTAAGGGGGCTCGGAGGGGGAGTGTACGGAAGGGATTCTTGTAAACCTCCAGTTAAAGGTTCTGGAACATAAAAAATTACAATAGTACTTGTTTTGTGCTTCAAAGCTTTTTCACTTAAAAAGTGGCACCAAAAGTGTTGTTTTCAGTGCTATATGTGCTTGTTATAAATAAATTATTATTATTATTATTATATCACACTTACGATTGACAAAACTGATAAAAAAAAGCACGTACATATGAGCAATAGGTTTCAAATGAGCAATTAAAGATAACTCTTATAAGTTCCGCTTACCCAATATCCCCAGTTTTTCCATTTGAAAAATGGCACCAAAAGTCCTGTTTATAGTGCCATTTGAAAATTGCAGACGTAGAATTTATAGGAAGAACGTAGAAATGAGCAATATTTTTTATACAAGTTATAAAAAAATCTATCTACAATGTTTTGGTGGCCTGCTAGTGTCACCCCTTGAGAAATGGCACAAAAAAGTGTCATTTTCGTGCTATATGGCGCTTTCAGATGGTAAAATTTATAATCATCACGTTGACATGAAAAAGGGCTTTCTAAAGAGCTATTATGCAGTTCTCTATGATGTTCTGGTAACTAGGCCTATAGGTAACTAGGTAACTATAGGTAACTATATCTGGTAACTAGGCCTATAGGTAACTAGGTAACTATATGTAACTATATCTGGTAACTAGGCCTTTGACCCACTAGGCCTCTAAAAAAAAGAGAAAAAAACGGGAGACCGATCAGTGCTGCCGATGCAAAAAAAGTAATTTTCGTCGCTGTTCAAAGAGGGAGACTGTAATTTCCCAGTATAAAGTTCTCAAACACGCTGATCCCGATGGTATACTTTCCATTTTGAAGCTACGTCATTCTTGGGGGTTTTCAGGCTTTTTTTAGAAATCACCATAAATTTCTTTTTGTGATAAACTTTTACTTTTAAGACAAACCGAAATAGTAGTTCCTACTCCCGAATCAGTGTCAGATGGGATTTTTTTTTTATTAGGCCGTTTTTTTCAAAAAGTGTTTTTGAACTTGTAGTTACTGTGTGCTGTGGTTCGCTCCTTATTAGATTGCAGCTACTGCTGTATGATGTTGCTTATCAAACAGTTCGTGGTAGCGAACTGTAGTAAGGAGCGACCCGGCTCAATAGTAACCGAAACTCTAAAAAACGGAATTTTGATACTAATAGATGCATCAAAAGAGTCAAATTTTTACGCTGATTTTAAATACATAAGTTTCATCAAATTTAACCTTACTCATCAAAAGTTAAGAGCCTGAGAATATTTGCCTTATTTTAGAAAATAGGGGGAAACACCCCTTAAAAGTCATAGAATCTTAACGAAAATCACACAATCAAATTTAGCGTATTGAAGAACATTACAGTAGAAATTCCAAGATCCTATCTACCAAAATATGGAATTTGTATTTTTTGCCACAAGACACATCACGGATGCGTGTTTGTTTGTTTATTGTTTTTCCCCGGGGGTGATCGTATCGACCCAGTGGTCCTAGAATGTCTCGAAAGGGGTTTATCTAAAAGAAATTAAAAATTTTATTGCCCTTTTTAAGGGACCAAAAAAATTGAAGGGCCCCTAGGCCCCCTCCCTCGCTCATATTCTCCTATTGTCACCAGGATCAAAATTCTGAGATAGCCATTTTATTCAGCATATTCGAAAAACCTAGCAAATATGTCTTTGGGGTCGACTTGCCCCCCCCCATAGTCCCCGTGGCAGGGGCTGCAAGTTTCAAACTTTGACCAGTGTTTACATATTGTAATAGTTATTAAGAAGTGTACAGGCAATTTCAGGGGAAAGTTTTTGGTTGGGGGGGATGGTTTTATGCTTGGGGAAGTTTCCATGGAGAAATGTTTCATGGTGGAAGAAAATTTCTATGAAGGGAGCATAGGATTTTTTAGCATTAAAAAAAAAACATTGAAAAAATAAATATAAAAAAAAGTTTTTTTCAACTGAAAGTAAGAAGCAGCATTAAAACTTAAAACGAACAGGAGCTATTACGCATATGAGGGGTTCATCTCCTCCTAATACCTTCCTCTTTACGCTAAAGTAATTTTATTAATTTCAACTATTTATTTACGGCCTTTGGGATTCAAGGGTCATTCTTAGGAATTGGGACAAAATTTAAGCTTTGGTGTAAAAAGCGAGGTATTGACGAGGGGGTGAGCCCCCTCATATACGTAATAAAAACATACGAATATAAGAGTTCGTTATGTAATTTAATTCGTAAGTTACGTATTTTTTTACAAATAAAAACGTATGTATAAAATTAAAGGTTCTAGTTGCCTTTTTAAATAACCAAAAAAATTAAGGGTAACTAGGCCTACTCCCGCGCTCCTTTTTTTCTCGAAATCGTCCGATCAAAACTATGCGAAAGCCATTTAGCCAAAAAAATTAATTAATATCCAAATTTCGTTTTAATTCTTCGTGTGTGGAGAGCCAAAATCAAAACATGCATTAATTCATAAACGTTCAGAAATTAAATTGAAACACAATTTTTTTAAATTGAAAGTAAGGAGCGACATTAAAACTTAAAACGAACAGAAATTACTCCGTATATGAAATTTTAGAATTATATCTATCTATATATATAAAAATAAGTTGTCTGTCTGTGGATCAGGTGACGTCATGTTTCTGTGTCGACTGGCGTCATGAAGTTAGTTGTCGTCATTTTTGCTATGACGGTGACGTCATTAAAGATATTTAAGACATATATGTTCACGTAGAAATCTATTAATGTTTAAGTTTAAAATGACTGATGAACTTACAATGCTAAAAGCCGATGAAGATGCTCAAAGAGTCTATGCCAAAAAACTTGCTGCTGATAGAGAAAGTCAGAAAAGAAAGCGTGCCGAGGAATCAAAAGAACAGCAAGGAAATAGGCTTGAGGCTAAAGAACGCAAAACCGCGCAGTTAGAAGAAGATCCACCTGGACAGCGAGAGTCAAAACATATCAAAACTGAAAATGATAGCGATGATGATTGGGTTTGGGATCTTGACTTGGATAAGGTCATCAATGCCTACCAGATTTTAGTTAAAAAAACAAAGGTTCGGCGATATGTATTTCATAGTGAAGCTGAAAAATAAAGAAGAAAAAGAAAACTGAAAAAAGAAAAAATGTAAAAAACTAAAAAATACTAAAAAGAAAAAACACTCAAAGAGAAATTACAGACCGGGACACAAATGACGACAGGGACAGAGGGAATATAAATAACGACCGGGACACTCAAGGAGAAATTACAGACTGGGATACCGGGACACAAATGACGACCGGGACACAGGCAATATAAATGACGACCAGGACACAGGTATTTAAGAATATCGTTCAAAGACAAATTTTTAATTGTAAGAAAACCGTTGAAAGAGAAATTTCTAATTGTAAAATGACTGAAGAACCTACAATGGCAACACCCGAGGAAGCTGCTCAAAACGAATGTATTCACGCCGAAGTAGCTGAGTTGGTAAAGCGTTATGTTTCAGGTTCTAGGTCCGAGAGGCTCCAGGTTTGAACCTTGGCTTTAGCATTGATACAAAAGAAGAAAAAAACTAAAAAAGGTAAAAACTAGAAAAAAACTAAAAAGAAAATATATATATATATATATATTTATATATATCATCTTTTCCACAAAAATAATAATTTTGTACTTCTGCTTAAAAACAGCAATCGAATTGATGCCTCCTGATACGCAACTATCAACAAAGTGGCAATCGTTGTGGCCGGTGATCAGTTCTTACCTCGAGATAATATTCTTTATAGGCGAAACAATCAGTTGACAAGAATTGCTTAAACTCATCGATGCTACGATGCCCTACAATATCCTGACGAATATAAATGACGCCCGGGACACTCAAATAGAAATCACAGACTGGGACACCGGGACACAAATGACGACGGGGACACAGGGAATATAAATGACGACCCGGACACAGGGACACAACTACAACGGGGACGCCGGGGGGCACAGGGGGATATATAAATGACGACGGCAACAAAGGAAATGATTAATTAGCAATCACCATCAACAAAGCTCAAGGGCAATCAATAGAATCATGAGGTATAGATCTGAATACGGATTGTTTTCCCATGGACCATTATGCGTTGCATGTTCAAGAGTCGGTAAACCTGACAATCTATTTATATGCACAGACGATGGGACAGCAAAGAATGTTGTATATTCGCAAGTTTTACGTAGTTAAAAACATATATATATATATATATATATATATATATATATATATATATATATATATATATATATATATATATATATATATATATATATATATATATATATATATATATATATATATATATATATATATATATATATATATATATATATATATCTATATATATAAAAATAAGTTGTCTGTCCGTTACGCCAGATTATATCTTCTATATATATAAAAGAAAACAAACTAGAATGCAAAAACTGGAAATTGCATAAATATTTCGAAATATTTTGACAATAGATTAAAGTAATTCGAAAAAGAAAAATGGGTAAAAAACTAAAAAAAAACTAAAAAGAAAAAACTAAAAAAAAAATTAAAAATTAAAAAAATTAAAAAAAGAAAAAACCTAAAAAGAAAAAGCGTAAAAAAATAAAAAAGATAAAAAACTAAAAAAAACTAAAAAAGCTAAAAAACTAAAAAAAGAAAAAACTAAAAAAAACTGGGAATTGCACAAATATTACAATATATTTTGAAAATAGATTAAAGTAATTCGAAAACCTTAAAACAGATACCCCAATTTTGATGTTTAATTTAAATTGTTGGAGCTTTAGCATGCTTGGCACGTAAAGATTTTTCCAAGTGTCAATGTTAGAATGAACATTGAGAAATTGAAGAAAACAAATCAATAAAAAGAAGAAACTAAAAAAAGAAAAAACTAAAAAAGAAAAAAAAAAACTAAAGAAGAAACTGTATCTATATATATAAAAATCTATATATATAAAAATAAGTTGTCTGTCTTTTATGTCTGTTACACTATGTCTGTTACGCCAGATTATATCTTATCTATCTATATAAAAATAAGTTGTCTGTGTGTGGATCTGTGGATGGATCAGGTGACGTCATGTTTCGGCTGACGTCATGAAATTAGTTGCCATCATTTTTGCTTTGACGATGCTTAGTATATTGTAAAACACATTAATTTGGTTAATAATATACCATTTAAAACACCAAAATTAACATGCTGGAGTAGTCACTCGGTGAGAGAGGGTGTCAGAACGGAGAATGAAGGTCCCAGGTTCAAATCCTGGTTAGGCTAAAAAAGGTAAAAAACTAAAAACTAAAAAAAACTGAAAAAACTAAATAAAAGGCAAAAACTACAAAAAAAACTAAAAACTGATAAAAAAAATAAAAAAGCTAAAAAACTAAAAAAACTAAAAAAACTAAAAAACTAAAAAAACTAAAAACTAAAAAAAAAACTTAAAAAAAGGAAAAAACTGAAAAATAGAAGAGAATAAGAAAACTAATAAAATTAAGAATAAAATAAAAAAAAATAAAAAGAAAAAAACTTAAAAAAAGTAAAAAGAAAAAACGAAAAAAAACTAAAAAAGCTTAAAAAAAAGGCAAAAACCAATAAAAAACTAAAAAGAAAAAAAGGAAAAAAAAACTAAAAAAACTAAAAGCTGAAAAAAAAACTTAAAAAAAAGGTAAAAACTGAAAAATAGAAGAGAAAAAGTAAACTAATAAAATTAAGAATAAAAATAAAAAAAAATAAAAAAGATAAAAACTAAAAAAAAAAGTAAAAAGAAAACACGAAAAAAACTAAAAAAGCTAAAAAAAAGGTAAAAACCAATAAAAAAGAAAAAAAGGAAAAAAACTAAAAAAAATTTTCATCTAAAAAACTAAAAAAAACTAAAAAAGGTAAAAACTAAAAGAACTAAAAAAGAAAAAAAACTAAAAAAAGGAAAAAAACTGAAAAATAAAGGAGAAAAAGAAAACTAAAAAATATAAATAAAAATAAAAAAACTAAAAAGATAAAAACTTAAAAAAAAACTAAAAAGAAAAAAGAAAAAAACTAAAAAACCTAAAAAAAGGTCAAAACCAATAAAAAAAAACTAAAAGGGGAACACTGGGACACAAATGACGACCGGGATACTGGGAATATAAATGACGACCGGGACACAGGGAATGTTCAATTAGCAATCACCATCAACAAAGCTCAAGGGCAATCATTAGAATCATGAGGTATAGATCTGAATATGGATTGTTTTTCCCATGGACAATTATATGTTGCATGTTCAAGAGTCGGTAAACCTGACAATCTAAATAAATGACGACACTCAAAGAGAAAGCGACCGGGACAAAAGGAATGTTCGATTAGCAATCAACAAAGCACCGGGACACAGGGAGTATAAATGACGACGACCGGGACACAGGGACATAACTACAAAGGGGACGCCGGGGTGCACAGGGGGATATATAAATGACGATGGCGACTCAGGGAATGGTTGATTAGCAATCACCATCAACAAAGCTCAAGGGCAATCATTAGAATCATGAGGTATAGATCTGAATACGGATTGTTTTCCCATGGACCATTATATGTTGCATGTTCAAGAGTCGGTAAACCTGACAATCTATTTATGTGCACAGATAATGGGACAGCAAAGAATGTTGTATATTCGCAAGTTTTACGTAGTTAAAAACATATATATATATATATACTAGCTGTTGGGGTGGCGCTTCGCGCCACCCCAACACCTAGTTGGTGGGGGCGCTTCGCGCCCCCCCCCAAGCCCCCCCGCGCGCGTAAGTCGTTACGCGCCATAATAGTTACGCGCCATTGTAGTTGTGTCCCTATGTCCCACCTGTGAATATAGATATATATATATATATATGGTTTTAACTACGTAAAACTTGCGAATATACAACATTCTTTGCTGTCCCATTGTCTTTGCATATAAATAGATTGTCAGGTTATCCCCCTGTTTCCCCCGGTGTCCCCGTTGTAGTTGTGTCCCTGTGTCCCGGTCGTCATTTATATTCCCTGTGTCCCGGGTCCCGGTCATCATTTGTATCCCGGTGTCCCGGTCTGTATATACATTCGTTTTTTAGTTTTGTTTTTCTCCTTTATTTTTTTCCTTTTTTTTTCTTTTTTAGCTTATTTAGATTTTTTAGTTTTTTTTATTAGTTTTTAGTTTTTATTTCTTTTTAGTTTTTTTGTCCCGGTCGTCATTTATATCCCCCTGTTTCCCCCGGTGTCCCCGTTGTAGTTGTGTCCCTGTGTCCCGGTCGTTATTTATATTCCCTGTGTCCCGGTCGTCATTTGTATCCCGGTGTACCGGTCTGTATATACATTCGTTTTTTAGTTTTGTTTTTCTCCTTTATTTTTTTCCTTTTTTTTTCTTTTTTAGTTTATTTAGATTTTTTAGTTTTTTTATTAGTTTTTAGTTTTTTTTTCTTTTTAGTTTTTTTGTAGTTTTTACCTTCTTTTTAGTTTTGTTAATTTTTTTTTTTACTTGTGTCCTGGTCGTCATTTATACTCCCTGTGTCCCGGTGCTTTGTTGATTGCTAATCGAACATTCCTTTTGTCCTGGTCGCTTTCTCTTTGAGTGTCGTCATTTATTTTTTTCTTTTTTAGTTCTTTTAGTTTTTACCTTTTTTAGTTTTTTTTTAGTTTTTAGTTTTTTTAGTTTTTTACCTTTTTTTAGTTTTTTTAGTTTTTTAGCTTTTTTATTTTTTTTATTAGTTTTTAGTTTTTTTGTAGTTTTTGCCTTTTTTTTTAGTTTTTTGTCCTGGTCGCTTTCTCTTTGAGTGTCGTCATTTATTAGTTTTTTCCTTTTTTTTTTTAGTTTTTTATTGGTTTTTACCTTTATTTTAGCTTATTTTTCAGTTTTTTCCTTTTTTTTAGTTTTTTTTTATTTTTTATTTTTTTTAGTTTTTTACCTTTTTTTAGTTTTTTTAGTTTTTTTAGTTTTTTAGCTTTTTTACTTTTTTTATTAGTTTTTAGTTTTTTTTTTGTAGTTTTTGCCTTTTTTTAGTTTTTTCAGTTTTTTTTTTAGTTTTTTATTGGTTTTTACCTTTATAGTTTTTTTAGTTTTTTAGCTTTTTTATTTTTTTTATTAGTTTTTAGTTTTTTTTGTAGTTTTTGCCTTTTTTTAGTTTTTTCAGTTTTGACGTCACCTAATCCAGTTTTTTCAGGTGACGTCACCTGACACATCCATCCACACATCCATCCACACATCCACAGACAGACAACTTATTTTTATATATATAGATATATATATATATATATATATATATATATATATATATATATATATATATATATATATATATATATATATATATATCTATATATATAAAAATAAGTTGTCTGTGGATGGATGGATGGATGGATGTGTGGATGGATGTGTCAGGTGACGTCACCTGAAAAAACTGGATTAGGTGACGTCAAAACTGAAAAAACTAAAAAAAGGCAAAAACTACAAAAAAAACTAAAAACTAATAAAAAAAATAAAAAAGCTAAAAAACTAAAAAAACTATAAAGGTAAAAACCAATAAAAAACTAAAAAAAAAACTGAAAAAACTAAAAAAAGGCAAAAACTACAAAAAAAAACTAAAAACTAATAAAAAAAGTAAAAAAGCTAAAAAACTAAAAAAACTAAAAAAACTAAAAAAAGGTAAAAAACTAAAAAAAATAAAAAATAAAAAAAAACTAAAAAAAAGGAAAAAACTGAAAAATAAGCTAAAATAAAGGTAAAAACCAATAAAAAACTAAAAAAAAAAGGAAAAAACTAATAAATGACGACACTCAAAGAGAAAGCGACCAGGACAAAAAACTAAAAAAAAGGCAAAAACTACAAAAAAACTAAAAACTAATAAAAAAAATAAAAAAGCTAAAAAACTAAAAAAACTAAAAAAAGGTAAAAAACTAAAAAAACTAAAAACTAAAAAAAAACTAAAAAAGGTAAAAACTAAAAGAACTAAAAAAGAAAAAAATAAATGACGACACTCAAAGAGAAAGCGACCAGGACAAAAGGAATGTTCGATTAGCAATCAACAAAGCACCGGGACACAGGGAGTATAAATGACGACCAGGACACAAGTAAAAAAAAAAATTAACAAAACTAAAAAGAAGGTAAAAACTACAAAAAAAACTAAAAAGAAAAAAAAACTAAAAACTAATAAAAAAACTAAAAAATCTAAAAATCTAAATAAACTAAAAAAGAAAAAAAAAGGAAAAAAATAAAGGAGAAAAACAAAACTAAAAAACGAATGTATATACAGACCGGTACACCGGGATACAAATGACGACCGGGACACAGGGAATATAAATAACGACCGGGACACAGGGACACAACTACAACGGGGACACCGGGGGAAACAGGGGGATATAAATGACGACCGGGACAAAAAAACTAAAAAGAAATAAAAACTAAAAACTAATAAAAAAAACTAAAAAATCTAAAAATCTAAATAAGCTAAAAAAGAAAAAAAAAGGAAAAAAATAAAGGAGAAAAACAAAACTAAAAAACGAATGTATATACAGACCGGGACACCGGGATACAAATGATGACCGGGACCCGGGACACAGGGAATATAAATGACGACCGGGACACAGGGACACAACTACAACGGGGACACCGGGGGAAACAGGGGGATAACCTGACAATCTATTTATATGCAAAGACAATGGGACAGCAAAGAATGTTGTATATTCGCAAGTTTTACGTAGTTAAAACCATATATATATATATATATCTATATTCACAGGTGGGACATAGGGACACAACTACAATGGCGCGTAACTATTATGGCGCGTAACGACTTACGCGCGCGGGGGGGCTTGGGGGGGGCGCGAAGCGCCCCCACCAACTAGGTGTTGGGGTGGCGCGAAGCGCCACCCCAACAGCTAGTATATATATATATCTATATTCACAGGTGGGACATAGGGACACAACTACAATGGCGCGTAACTATTATGGCGCGTAACGACTTACGCGCGCGGGGGGGCTTGGGGGGGGCGCGAAGCGCCCCCACCAACTAGGTGTTGGGGTGGCGCGAAGCGCCACCCCAACAGCTAGTATATATATATATATATATATATCTATCTATCTATATTCACAGGTGGGACATAGGGACACAACTACAATGGCGCGTAACTAATATGGCGCGTAACGACTTACACGCGCGGGGGGGCTTGGGGGGGGCGCGAAGCGCCCCCACCAACTAGGTGTTGGGGTGGCGCGAAGCGCCACCCCAACAGCTAGTATATATATATATATATATATATATATATATATGTATATATATATATATATATATATATATATATATATATATATATATATATATATATATATATATATATATATATATATATTGTTATATATATAGTTGGTGGGGGCGCGAAGTGCCCCCACCAACTAGGTGTTGGGGTGGCGCGAAGTGCCAGCCCAACAGCTAGTAATGCTATAAACATAGGGAAACATAACCATCTGGTTTATTAGTACTTGTTTTATTGATATATATTAGATAGGCAGTGAAGTAATAGTTTTGTCTGTTTTAAGTTTCAACTCCGCTCTTTACTGCCCTCAGGAAAAATATTGTTTTTTAAAATTAATCTTTGCTTGTTTTTAATTAAAATTCAATGTAGAAACAACGCTGCCATGATAATTTACGAAATCCTTGTTTTGTTTCTGAGTTTTAGTGTCACTCCTTAGTTTTAGTTGAAAACTTATTTTTAATAAAATATCTAATTATCACCAATCAAGGGGAAATAAGACACCTCCATAAGCACTGCACACAACCTTGACAGCTGCGGAAAACTTTCAGTCTGTAACATAAAATTCATTATCCGTACTTTGCAAAACAATACATGTTTTTCAAGAACGTTTGTTTTTCGATGAACAAAAAGCTGTACTTACTCGGCCGACTCCGCCTGAAAAAGCCATAATGAAGACAAGGCTTAATATATCGCCTACTGTCTAGCAGAAAATAGAAGACTGCTGTAATAAAAGAAACTGTAGCATTTAAAACTGTACCTACCATAACATTTAAAATATTATATTTATACCTAATCGCTTATTATAAATTTGGACTTGATAGCACGTTCCGATAAAGTGCTTTTTCAGTTGTTTTTCCCATTTTTTTTTCAAACGAAAAAAGTTCCTTTCCCAATGAAATAACCAAAACAGGTGTTTTTAAAAACTTAGGCAGGAGCAAAAATGTAAGAGGGCTTCCCTTAGTTACCGCCGTTAAGACTAGCACACAGGATTCATCTCAGGTTACGTTAGGTTACAAAAAGCTTTACTTACTCGGCCGACTTCGCCTGAAAAAGCCATAATGAAGACATGGCTTTTTCAGATTCCCATTTTTTTCAAACGAAAAAAGTTCCTTTCCCAATGAAATGACCAGAAAAAGGTGTTTTTAAAAACTTCTGAGATTCATCTCAGAGTGAAGTTTGAAGGTTCAATTCAAAACAATTTGAAGTTAATAGTTAATTTCTTTTCGCATTAGTCTTTTACTTTTAAGATGATTAGGTGGTTTACAAATCTTACAAAGAGAGTTTGGTGGGGGAGTATATGTGAGGGTTCTTATAAACCTCCAATTAAGGGCTTTGGACCATAATTATTGCAATAGTACTGTTTTATGCTTCCAAACTCTTCCACTTAAGAGGTAGCACGAAAATTGCCATTGAAAGTGGTACATGGCACTTATGGATGGTATAATTGATAAAAAGCAAGTAGATATGAGTAATACCTTCAAGATGAGCCTTCCCGGGATATGTGTAAAAAACGAGCGTATCACATTTGCAAAAATAGTGGATTATCTGAAAAGTAATCACAAGAAGAGATAAACCATAACTGAAAAAAAATCCAAGCAGGAATCAAATGCATAATAATAATTGAACTCCAGTGCTATACTAACAGAACCACGCCTCTAATAATCTAATTTAATAGATTAATGTTGTAGAGTTTTGATTGCGTGGTTTATTAGGGGACCTGAAGGAGGAACATGCAGGAGATATTCTTGCAAACCTCCAGTTAAGGGTTTTGGACCATAATCGTTACTATAATACCGCTTTATGCTTCCAAGATTTTACACTTAAGAAGTAGCATCGAAAGTGTTGTTTTCAGTGCCATATCTCACTTACAAATGGTAGAATTGACAAAAAGCACGTAGATATGAGTAAAGTTTTCAAATGAGCCATTAAACATTTGCTTTAAAAAGTTCTGGCAGTCCACTTGCCCCAGGTTTTCCGCTTGAAAAATGGAACCAAAAGCACCGTTTTTAGTGTCATTTGAAACTAGCAAAGGGTGGAATTTACAGAAAAAACATAGATATGAACAATGTTTTTGATATATGCTATAAAAAATCTATATACGATGCTCTGGTAGCCCGCTATTCCCACCCCTTGAGAAATGACATAAAAAGTGCCTTTTTAGTGTCATATAGCACTTACAGGTGGCAAAATTTATAAAAAAAAAACCCATGTACATATGAGAAATATCATTTGAATGATTTCTTAAGCACCTCTCTATGATGTTCTAGTTACCCGCTAGTTCTAAAAAAAAAGAAAAAAAAAACCGTTTTATCATTTTTTAACTTTTTGTTACTATGGGATGTGGTTCGCTTTTTACTAAGCTGTAGCTAATGCATGCAGCCTTTACAGGCTGTAGCAACCATGACAAAGAGTTCACTACAAATTCTCCCAAGAAACTAGTTAACATTGGAATCTGTGAAATTGATGGTATAGATTGTAGAATTTTTAAAAACCTAGTAAATATAAGCAATACCTTAAGCCATTAAACATCTATCTACAATAGTGTGGCAGCCTGCTAACGTTTCAGTAGCCTACTGGTGGGCAGACGATTTCTGAAACTTACTAAGGGGGCTCGGAGGGGGAGTGTACGGAAGGGATTCTTGTAAACCTCCAGTTAAAGGTTCTGGAACATAAAAAATTACAATAGTACCTGTTTTGTGCTTCAAAGCTTTTTCACTTAAAAAGTGGCACCAAAAGTGTTGTTTTCAGTGCTATATGTGCTTGTTATAAATAAATTATTATTATTATTATTATATCACACTTACGATTGACAAAACTGATAAAAAAAAGCACGTACATATGAGCAATAGGTTTCAAATGAGCAATTAAAGATAACTCTTATAAGTTCCGCTTACCCAATATCCCCAGTTTTTCCATTTGAAAAATGGCACCAAAAGTCCTGTTTATAGTGCCATTTGAAAATTGCAGACGTAGAATTTATAGGAAGAACGTAGAAATGAGCAATATTTTTTATACAAGTTATAAAAAAATCTATCTACAATGTTTTGGTGGCCTGCTAGTGTCACCCCTTGAGAAATGGCACAAAAAAGTGTCATTTTCGTGCTATATGGCGCTTTCAGATGGTAAAATTTATAATCATCACGTTGACATGAAAAAGGGCTTTCTAAAGAGCTATTATGCAGTTCTCTATGATGTTCTGGTAACTAGGCCTATAGGTAACTAGGTAACTATAGGTAACTATATCTGGTAACTAGGCCTATAGGTAACTAGGTAACTATATGTAACTATATCTGGTAACTAGGCCTTTGACCCACTAGGCCTCTAAAAAAAAGAGAAAAAAACGGGAGACCGATCAGTGCTGCCGATGCAAAAAAAGTAATTTTCGTCGCTGTTCAAAGAGGGAGACTGTAATTTCCCAGTATAAAGTTCTCAAACACGCTGATCCCGATGGTATACTTTCCATTTTGAAGCTACGTCATTCTTGGGGGTTTTCAGGCTTTTTTTAGAAATCACCATAAATTTCTTTTTGTGATAAACTTTTACTTTTAAGACAAACCGAAATAGTAGTTCCTACTCCCGAATCAGTGTCAGATGGGATTTTTTTTTTATTAGGCCGTTTTTTTCAAAAAGTGTTTTTGAACTTGTAGTTACTGTGTGCTGTGGTTCGCTCCTTATTAGATTGCAGCTACTGCTGTATGATGTTGCTTATCAAACAGTTCGTGGTAGCGAACTGTAGTAAGGAGCGACCCGGCTCAATAGTAACCGAAACTCTAAAAAACGGAATTTTGATACTAATAGATGCATCAAAAGAGTCAAATTTTTACGCTGATTTTAAATACATAAGTTTCATCAAATTTAACCTTACTCATCAAAAGTTAAGAGCCTGAGAATATTTGCCTTATTTTAGAAAATAGGGGGAAACACCCCTTAAAAGTCATAGAATCTTAACGAAAATCTCACAATCAAATTTAGCGTATTGAAGAACATTACAGTAGAAATTCCAAGATCCTATCTACCAAAATATGGAATTTGTATTTTTTGCCACAAGACACATCACGGATGCGTGTTTGTTTGTTTATTGTTTTTTCCCCAGGGGTGATCGTATCGACCCAGTGGTCCTAGAATGTCTCGAAAGGGGTTTATCTAAAAGAAATTAAAAATTTTAGTGCCCTTTTTAAGGGACCAAAAAAATTGAAGGGCCCCTAGGCCCCCTCCCTCGCTCATATTCTCCTATTGTCACCAGGATCAAAATTCTGAGATAGCCATTTTATTCAGCATATTCGAAAAACCTAGCAAATATGTCTTTGGGGTCGACTTGCCCCCCCCCCCATAGTCCCCGTGGCAGGGGCTGCAAGTTTCAAACTTTGACCAGTGTTTACATATTGTAATAGTTATTAAGAAGTGTACAGGCAATTTCAGGGGAAAGTTTTTGGTTGGGGGGGGGATGGTTTTATGCTTGGGGAAGTTTCCATGGAGAAATGTTTCATGGTGGAAGAAAATTTCTATGAAGGGAGCATAGGATTTTTTAGCATTAAAAAAAAACATTGAAAAAATAAATATAAAAAAAAGTTTTTTTCAACTGAAAGTAAGAAGCAGCATTAAAACTTAAAACGAACAGGAGCTATTACGCATATGAGGGGTTCATCTCCTCCTAATACCTTCCTCTTTACGCTAAAGTAATTTTATTAATTTCAACTATTTATTTACGGCCTTTGGGATTCAAGGGTCATTCTTAGGAATTGGGACAAAATTTAAGCTTTGGTGTAAAAAGCGAGGTATTGACGAGGGGGTGAGCCCCCTCATATACGTAATAAAAACATACGAATATAAGAGTTCGTTATGTAATTTAATTCGTAAGTTACGTATTTTTTTACAAATAAAAACGTATGTATAAAATTAAAGGTTCTAGTTGCCTTTTTAAATAACCAAAAAAATTAAGGGTAACTAGGCCTACTCCCGCGCTCCTTTTTTTCTCGAAATCGTCCGATCAAAACTATGCGAAAGCCATTTAGCCAAAAAAATTAATTAATATCCAAATTTCGTTTTAATTCTTCGTGTGTGGAGAGCCAAAATCAAAACATGCATTAATTCATAAACGTTCAGAAATTAAATTGAAACACAATTTTTTTAAATTGAAAGTAAGGAGCGACATTAAAACTTAAAACGAACAGAAATTACTCCGTATATGAAAGGGGCCGTTCCCTCTTCAACGCTCCGCTCTTTTCACTAAAGTTTTTACTGTTTTAAAAAGTAAAGTTGAGAGAAAGAGTCAAACTTTAGCGTAAAGAGCGAGGCGTTGAGGAGGGAACAGCCTATTTCATATACGGAGTAACTTTTGTTTGTTTTAAGTTTTAATGTCGCTCCTTACTTTCAGTTAAAAACCTTTTTTTTATTTAATTGCTACGAAAAAGTCGAACGCCTTTTCCTGTGTAATCTTTGTTATTTTTTTTTCTCAGAGAAGAGCTTCTTATCATGTATTTCTTTAATGAGCTGCTATCTTGTATCTCTTTCAACTATTTTCTAAATATCTAAAGCGTTTACCTTGCGACAGCGGAGTGGTTAACGCCACGCCCGGGAAAGACTGGGATTCAGGTTCAATCCTCCATGTCGCAAGGATGGAGTTAATTGCAAGGATGTCATTGTTATGCAAAGTGAACAAATTTTTTCCAAAATATTGAAAACGACGGTATCCAAAAAAATGTATGCAATTTTTTTGGGCGTATAGACTGCACTAAGCCAGCTTTCTCTCACGGATAAACTACTTAAATAATGTATACATGTCCAAGGATCAATTGCAGGTGCTGCAAGGACTTTACGAACTGAAAATATATAATCAAAGATATGCTTTTGATTCAGTGAACAGAAGAGTTTTATTTACAGCCACTATCTTCGTATGGTGTATTAATTAAAAAACACCGGTATTTTCAGCTGAAAAAAGGAGCAACATTAAAACTTAAAATATATAAATTATTCCGTATATGAAAGGGGCTGTCTCCTCCTCAACACCTCGCTGTTTACGCTAAAGTTTTTTGCTGTTTCGAAAAGTAGAGTGGTAAGAAAGAGTCAAACTTCAGCGTAAAGAGCAAGGCGTTGAGGGGAAGGGGGATTCTAGCATTCAATTTTATGCTCCTGCAGTCGTATTTTATACTATTTTTACAAAACGAGTAAAGTAACCAAAATATTTTTTTTCTTTTATAAATATGATTATTAAGCATCGTTGTCTTATGACATCTCCGTTGTTATTACTATTGAATTTGGACAATTACAAATATATTGATAATTATTGATTGTTGATTATTGATAATTATTGACAGATATATATGATAATTATTGATTGAACAATACAGATAGCCTTCAGATAGGGATCTCTCGTAATACTTTTACGAGATAGGGATATGCATCTCTCGTAGTGCTTTTTAGTCAAAATGATGTTTATAACCCATTCAATTGAAAACACCACCTTCATTCGATTGATTTTGTCCGTTTTTCTTTATCTAGTTTGGTTCACAAGCAGTGGCGTAATTTTGTAAGAATCCTGGGGGGCGTCAAGTTGGAGCCAATTTACCCAAATGAAGTGAAAATGAAAGTGAAAACTGAGCCATTTAGCACCGTAAAGGCTAAGAAAAATTGCTAAAAAGAATAAATAGAATAAGAAAATAAGAAAAATTGATATACTAAGAAAATTGACCTGTTTCTTTGGATGCTTGAATTATGCAGGGTTATCCTAGTTTTGACAAGATTTTTCAAGAAACGAAATTTAAGTGTTGGAGAGGGTCAAACTGGGGTCTGGATGCAGCGTTTTAAAGTGCTAGAGCTTTAAGAGGTTAATCCTTAAGCATCAGTTCACAACTTCTGAATTTCTAGCGCTCATGGTAAAATGGAAGAGAAAAATAAAGCTTACTCTCATATACTTCCGTTTCAAAAAGTATGCCATAGTTTCATTGGTTTGTTTTTGTGACGTGTTTCTTACGCCAATCCAACCTTCCCTTAAATACATTTCAAGAAGGGAATCCAAACAACCCCTTATTTTTCACATGTTGCTTTATTCACACTTGTTGCTTTGTAAAAAGCGAGGTATTGACGAGGGGGTGAGCCCCCTCATATACGTAATAAAAACATACGAATATAAGAGTTCGTTATGTAATTTAATTCGTAAGTTACGTATTTTTTTACAAATAAAAACGTATGTATAAAATTAAAGGTTCTAGTTGCCTTTTTAAATAACCAAAAAAATTAAGGGTAACTAGGCCTACTCCCGCGCTCCTTTTTTTCTCGAAATCGTCCGATCAAAACTATGCGAAAGCCATTTAGCCAAAAAAATTAATTAATTATTATTAATTAATTTTAAACATAACAAAGAGTTCATTACAAATTCTCCCAAGAAACTAGTTAACATTGGAATCTGTGAAATTGATGGTATAGATTGTAGAATTTTTAAAAACCTAGTAAATATAAGCAATACCTTAAGCCATTAAACATCTATCTACAATAGTGTGGCAGCCTGCTAACGTTTCAGTAGCCTACTGGTGGGCAGACGATTTCTGAAACTTACTAAGGGGGCTCGGAGGGGGAGTGTACGGAAGGGATTCTTGTAAACCTCCAGTTAAAGGTTCTGGAACATAAAAAATTACAATAGTACTTGTTTTGTGCTTCAAAGCTTTTTCACTTAAAAAGTGGCACCAAAAGTGTTGTTTTCAGTGCTATATGTGCTTGTTATAAATAAATTATTATTATTATTATTATATCACACTTACGATTGACAAAACTGATAAAAAAAAGCACGTACATATGAGCAATAGGTTTCAAATGAGCAATTAAAGATAACTCTTATAAGTTCCGCTTACCCAATATCCCCAGTTTTTCCATTTGAAAAATGGCACCAAAAGTCCTGTTTATAGTGCCATTTGAAAATTGCAGACGTAGAATTTATAGGAAGAACGTAGAAATGAGCAATATTTTTTATACAAGTTATAAAAAAATCTATCTACAATGTTTTGGTGGCCTGCTAGTGTCACCCCTTGAGAAATGGCACAAAAAAGTGTCATTTTCGTGCTATATGTCGCTTTCAGATGGTAAAATTTATAATCATCACGTTGACATGAAAAAGGGCTTTCTAAAGAGCTATTATGCAGTTCTCTATGATGTTCTGGTAACTAGGCCTATAGGTAACTAGGTAACTATAGGTAACTATATCTGGTAACTAGGCCTATAGGTAACTAGGTAACTATATGTAACTATATCTGGTAACTAGGCCTTTGACCCTCTAGGCCTCTAAAAAAAAGAGAAAAAAACGGGAGACCGATCAGTGCTGCCGATGCAAAAAAAGTAATTTTCGTCGCTGTTCAAAGAGGGAGACTGTAATTTCCCAGTATAAAGTTCTCAAACACGCTGATCCCGATGGTATACTTTCCATTTTGAAGCTACGTCATTCTTGGGGGTTTTCAGGCTTTTTTTAGAAATCACCATAAATTTCTTTTTGTGATAAACTTTTACTTTTAAGACAAACCGAAATAGTAGTTCCTACTCCCGAATCAGTGTCAGATGGGATTTTTTTTTTATTAGGCCGTTTTTTTCAAAAAGTGTTTTTGAACTTGTAGTTACTGTGTGCTGTGGTTCGCTCCTTATTAGATTGCAGCTACTGCTGTATGATGTTGCTTATCAAACAGTTCGTGGTAGCGAACTGTAGTAAGGAGCGACCCGGCTCAATAGTAACCGAAACTCTAAAAAACGGAATTTTGATACTAATAGATGCATCAAAAGAGTCAAATTTTTACGCTGATTTTAAATACATAAGTTTCATCAAATTTAACCTTACTCATCAAAAGTTAAGAGCCTGAGAATATTTGCCTTATTTTAGAAAATAGGGGGAAACACCCCTTAAAAGTCATAGAATCTTAACGAAAATCACACAATCAAATTTAGCGTATTGAAGAACATTACAGTAGAAATTCCAAGATCCTATCTACCAAAATATGGAATTTGTATTTTTTGCCACAAGACACATCACGGATGCGTGTTTGTTTGTTTATTGTTTTTTCCCCAGGGGTGATCGTATCGACCCAGTGGTCCTAGAATGTCTCGAAAGGGGTTTATCTAAAAGAAATTAAAAATTTTAGTGCCCTTTTTAAGGGACCAAAAAAATTGAAGGGCCCCTAGGCCCCCTCCCTCGCTCATATTCTCCTATTGTCACCAGGATCAAAATTCTGAGATAGCCATTTTATTCAGCATATTCAAAAAACCTAGCAAATATGTCTTTGGGGTCGACTTGCCCCCCCCCCCCATAGTCCCCGTGGCAGGGGCTGCAAGTTTCAAACTTTGACCAGTGTTTACATATTGTAATAGTTATTAAGAAGTGTACAGGCAATTTCAGGGGAAAGTTTTTGGTTGGGGGGGGATGGTTTTATGCTTGGGGAAGTTTCCATGGAGAAATGTTTCATGGTGGAAGAAAATTTCTATGAAGGGAGCATAGGATTTTTTAGCATTAAAAAAAAAACATTGAAAAAATAAATATAAAAAAAAGTTTTTTCAACTGAAAGTAAGAAGCAGCATTAAAACTTAAAACGAACAGGAGCTATTACGCATATGAGGGGTTCATCTCCTCCTAATACCTTCCTCTTTACACTAAAGTAATTTTATTAATTTCAACTATTTATT
The DNA here is from genome assembly GCF_032884065.1 of Artemia franciscana. Lineage (NCBI taxonomy): Eukaryota > Metazoa > Arthropoda > Branchiopoda > Anostraca > Artemiidae > Artemia > Artemia franciscana. The sequence continues at coordinate 7,299 of NW_027063222.1, read as the reverse complement.
TACGGCCTTTGGGATTCAAGGGTCATTCTTAGGAATTGGGACAAAATTTAAGCTTTGGTGTAAAAAGCGAGGTATTGACGAGGGGGTGAGCCCCCTCATATACGTAATAAAAACATACGAATATAAGAGTTCGTTATGTAATTTAATTCGTAAGTTACGTATTTTCTTACAAATAAAAACGTATGTATAAAATTAAAGGTTCTAGTTGCCTTTTTAAATAACCAAAAAAATTAAGGGTAACTAGGCCTACTCCCGCGCTCCTTTATTTCTCGAAATCGTCCGATCAAAACTATGCGAAAGCCATTTAGCCAAAAAAATTAATTAATATCCAAATTTCGTTTTAATTCTTCGTGTGTGGAGAGCCAAAATCAAAACATGCATTAATTCATAAACGTTCAGAAATTAAATTGAAACACAATTTTTTTAAATTGAAAGTAAGGAGCGACATTAAAACTTAAAACGAACAGAAATTACTCCGTATATGAAATTTTAGAATTATATCTATCTATATATAAAAATAAGTTGTCTGTCTGTGGATCAGGTGACGTCATGTTTCTGTGTCGACTGGCGTCATGAAGTTAGTTGTCGTCATTTTTGCTATGACGGTGACGTCATTAAAGATATTTAAGACATATATGTTCACGTAGAAATCTATTAATGTTTAAGTTTAAAATGACTGATGAACTTACAATGGCAAAAGCCGATGAAGATGCTCAAAGAGTCTATGCCAAAAAACTTGCTGCTGATAGAGAAAGTCAGAAAAGAAAGCGTGCCGAGGAATCAAAAGAACAGCAAGGAAATAGGCTTGAGGCTAAAGAACGCAAAACCGCGCAGTTAGAAGAAGATCCACCTGGACAGCGAGAGTCAAAACATATCAAAACTGAAAATGATAGCGATGATGATTGGGTGTGGGATCTTGACTTGGATAAGGTCATCAATGCCTACCAGATTTTAGTTAAAAAAACAAAGGTTCGGCGATATGTATTTCATAGTGAAGCTGAAAAATAAAGAAGAAAAAGAAAACTGAAAAAAGAAAAAATGTAAAAAACTAAAAAATACTAAAAAGAAAAAACACTCAAAGAGAAATTACAGACCGGGACACAAATGACGACAGGGACAGAGGGAATATAAATAACGACCGGGACACTCAAGGAGAAATTACAGACTGGGATACCGGGACACAAATGACGACCGGGACACAGGCAATATAAATGACGACCAGGACACAGGTATTTAAGAATATCGTTCAAAGACAAATTTTTAATTGTAAGAAAACCGTTGAAAGAGAAATTTCTAATTGTAAAATGACTGAAGAACCTACAATGGCAACACCCGAGGAAGCTGCTCAAAACGAATGTATTCACGCCGAAGTAGCTGAGTTGGTAAAGCGTTATGTTTCAGGTTCTAGGTCCGAGAGGCTCCAGGTTTGAACCTTGGCTTTTAGCATTGATACAAAAGAAGAAAAAAACTAAAAAAGGTAAAAACTAGAAAAAAACTAAAAAGAAAATATATATATATATATTTATATATATCATCTTTTCCACAAAAATAATAATTTAGTACTTCTGCTTAAAAACAGCAATCGAATTGATGCCTCCTGATACGCAACTATCAACAAAGTGGCAATCGTTGTGGCCGGTGATCAGTTCTTACCTCGAGATAATATTCTTTATAGGCGAAACAATCAGTTGACAAGAATTGCTTAAACTCATCGATGCTAAGATGCCCTACAATATCCTGACGAATATAAATGTCGCCCGGGACACTCAAATAGAAATCACAGACTGGGACACCGGGACACAAATGACGACGGGGACACAGGGAATATAAATGACGACCCGGACACAGGGACACAACTACAACGGGGACGCCGGGGGGCACAGGGGGATATATAAATGACGACGGCAACAAAGGAAATGATTAATTAGCAATCACCATCAACAAAGCTCAAGGGCAATCAATAGAATCATGAGGTATAGATCTGAATACGGATTGTTTTCCCATGGACCATTATGCGTTGCATGTTCAAGAGTCGGTAAACCTGACAATCTATTTATATGCACAGACGATGGGACAGCAAAGAATGTTGTATATTCGCAAGTTTTACGTAGTTAAAAACATATATATATATATATATATATATATATATATATATATATATATATATATATATATATATATATACTAGTTGGTGGGGGCGCTTCGCGCCCCCCCCAAGCCCCCCCGCGCGCGTAAGTCGTTACGCGCCATAATAGTTACGCGCCATTGTAGTTGTGTCCCTATGTCCCACCTGTGAATATAGATATATATATATATATATGGTTTTAACTACGTAAAACTTGCGAATATACAACATTCTTTGCTGTCCCATTGTCTTTGCATATAAATAGATTGTCAGGTTATCCCCCTGTTTCCCCCGGTGTCCCCGTTGTAGTTGTGTCCCTGTGTCCCGGTCGTCATTTATATTCCCTGTGTCCCGGGTCCCGGTCATCATTTGTATCCCGGTGTCCCGGTCTGTATATACATTCGTTTTTTAGTTTTGTTTTTCTCCTTTATTTTTTTCCTTTTTTTTTCTTTTTTAGCTTATTTAGATTTTTAGATTTTTTAGTTTTTTTTATTAGTTTTTAGTTTTTATTTCTTTTTAGTTTTTTTGTCCCGGTCGTCATTTATATCCCCCTGTTTCCCCCGGTGTCCCCGTTGTAGTTGTGTCCCTGTGTCCCGGTCGTTATTTATATTCCCTGTGTCCCGGTCGTCATTTGTATCCCGGTGTACCGGTCTGTATATACATTCGTTTTTTAGTTTTGTTTTTCTCCTTTATTTTTTTCCTTTTTTTTTCTTTTTTAGTTTATTTAGATTTTTAGATTTTTTAGTTTTTTTATTAGTTTTTAGTTTTTTTTTCTTTTTAGTTTTTTTGTAGTTTTTACCTTCTTTTTAGTTTTGTTAATTTTTTTTTTTACTTGTGTCCTGGTCGTCATTTATACTCCCTGTGTCCCGGTGCTTTGTTGATTGCTAATCGAACATTCCTTTTGTCCTGGTCGCTTTCTCTTTGAGTGTCGTCATTTATTTTTTTCTTTTTTAGTGCTTTTAGTTTTTACCTTTTTTAGTTTTTTTTTAGTTTTTAGTTTTTTTAGTTTTTTACCTTTTTTTAGTTTTTTTAGTTTTTTAGCTTTTTTATTTTTTTTATTAGTTTTTAGTTTTTTTGTAGTTTTTGCCTTTTTTTTTAGTTTTTTGTCCTGGTCGCTTTCTCTTTGAGTGTCGTCATTTATTAGTTTTTTCCTTTTTTTTTTTAGTTTTTTATTGGTTTTTACCTTTATTTTAGCTTATTTTTCAGTTTTTTCCTTTTTTTTAGTTTTTTTTTATTTTTTATTTTTTTTAGTTTTTTACCTTTTTTTAGTTTTTTTAGTTTTTTTAGTTTTTTAGCTTTTTTACTTTTTTTATTAGTTTTTAGTTTTTTTTTGTAGTTTTTGCCTTTTTTTAGTTTTTTCAGTTTTTTTTTTAGTTTTTTATTGGTTTTTACCTTTATAGTTTTTTTAGTTTTTTAGCTTTTTTATTTTTTTTATTAGTTTTTAGTTTTTTTGTAGTTTTTGCCTTTTTTTAGTTTTTTCAGTTTTGACGTCACCTAATCCAGTTTTTTCAGGTGACGTCACCTGACACATCCATCCACACATCCATCCACACATCCATCCACAGACAACTTATTTTTATATATATAGATATATATATATATATCTATATATATAAAAATAAGTTGTCTGTCTGTGGATGTGTGGATGGATGTGTGGATGGATGTGTCAGGTGACGTCACCTGAAAAAACTGGATTAGGTGACGTCAAAACTGAAAAAACTAAAAAAAGGCAAAAACTACAAAAAAAACTAAAAACTAATAAAAAAAATAAAAAAGCTAAAAAACTAAAAAAACTATAAAGGTAAAAACCAATAAAAAACTAAAAAAAAAACTGAAAAAACTAAAAAAAGGCAAAAACTACAAAAAAAACTAAAAACTAATAAAAAAAGTAAAAAAGCTAAAAAACTAAAAAAACTAAAAAAACTAAAAAAAGGTAAAAAACTAAAAAAAATAAAAAATAAAAAAAACTAAAAAAAAGGAAAAAACTGAAAAATAAGCTAAAATAAAGGTAAAAACCAATAAAAAACTAAAAAAAAAGGAAAAAACTAATAAATGACGACACTCAAAGAGAAAGCGACCAGGACAAAAAACTAAAAAAAAAGGCAAAAACTACAAAAAAACTAAAAACTAATAAAAAAAATAAAAAAGCTAAAAAACTAAAAAAACTAAAAAAAGGTAAAAAACTAAAAAAACTAAAAACTAAAAAAAAACTAAAAAAGGTAAAAACTAAAAGAACTAAAAAAGAAAAAAATAAATGACGACACTCAAAGAGAAAGCGACCAGGACAAAAGGAATGTTCGATTAGCAATCAACAAAGCACCGGGACACAGGGAGTATAAATGACGACCAGGACACAAGTAAAAAAAAAAATTAACAAAACTAAAAAGAAGGTAAAAACTACAAAAAAACTAAAAAGAAAAAAAAACTAAAAACTAATAAAAAAACTAAAAAATCTAAAAATCTAAATAAACTAAAAAAGAAAAAAAAAGCAAAAAAATAAAGGAGAAAAACAAAACTAAAAAACGAATGTATATACAGACCGGTACACCGGGATACAAATGACGACCGGGACACAGGGAATATAAATAACGACCGGGACACAGGGACACAACTACAACGGGGACACCGGGGGAAACAGGGGGATATAAATGACGACCGGGACAAAAAAACTAAAAAGAAATAAAAACTAAAAACTAATAAAAAAAACTAAAAAATCTAAAAATCTAAATAAGCTAAAAAAGAAAAAAAAAGGAAAAAAATAAAGGAGAAAAACAAAACTAAAAAACGAATGTATATACAGACCGGGACACCGGGATACAAATGATGACCGGGACCCGGGACACAGGGAATATAAATGACGACCGGGACACAGGGACACAACTACAACGGGGACACCGGGGGAAACAGGGGGATAACCTGACAATCTATTTATATGCAAAGACAATGGGACAGCAAAGAATGTTGTATATTCGCAAGTTTTACGTAGTTAAAACCATATATATATATATCTATATTCACAGGTGGGACATAGGGACACAACTACAATGGCGCGTAACTATTATGACGCGTAACGACTTACGCGCGCGGGGGGGCTTGGGGGGGGCGCGAAGCGCCCCCACCAACTAGGTGTTGGGGTGGCGCGAAGCGCCACCCCAACAGCTAGTATATATATATATATATATATATATATATATATATATATATATATATATATATATATATATATATATATATATATATATATATATAAATAAGTTGTCTGTCCGTTACGCCAGATTATATCTTCTATATATATAAAAGAAAACAAACTAGAATGCAAAAACTGGAAATTGCATAAATATTTCGAAATATTTTGACAATAGATTAAAGTAATTCGAAAAAGAAAAATGGTAAAAAACTAAAAAAAAACTAAAAAGAAAAAACTAAAAAAAAAATTAAAAATTAAAAAAATTAAAAAAAGAAAAAACCTAAAAAGAAAAAGCGTAAAAAAATAAAAAAGATAAAAAACTAAAAAAAACTAAAAAAGCTAAAAAACTAAAAAAAGAAAAAACTAAAAAAAACTGGGAATTGCACAAATATTTCAATATATTTTGAAAATAGATTAAAGTAATTCGAAAACCTTAAAACAGATACCCCAATTTTGATGTTTAATTTAAATTGTTGGAGCTTTAGCATGCTTGGCACGTAAAGATTTTTCCAAGTGTCAATGTTAGAATGAACATTGAGAAATTGAAGAAAACAAATCAATAAAAAGAAGAAACTAAAAAAAGAAAAAACTAAAAAAGAAAAAAAAACTAAAGAAGAAACTGTATCTATATATATAAAAATCTATATATATAAAAATAAGTTGTCTGTCTTTTATGTCTGTTACACTATGTCTGTTACGCCAGATTATATCTTATCTATATATATAAAAATAAGTTGTCTGTGTGTGGATCTGTGGATGGATCAGGTGACGTCATGTTTCGGCTGACGTCATGAAATTAGTTGCCATCATTTTTGCTTTGACGATGCTTAGTATATTGTAAAACACATTAATTTGGTTAATAATATACCATTTAAAACACCAAAATGAACATGCTGGAGTAGTCACTCGGTGAGAGAGGGTGTCAGAACGGAGAATGAAGGTCCCAGGTTCAAATCCTGGTTAGGCTAAAAAAGGTAAAAAACTAAAAACTAAAAAAAAACTGAAAAAACTAAAAAAAGGCAAAAACTACAAAAAAAACTAAAAACTGATAAAAAAAATAAAAAGCTAAAAAACTAAAAAAACTAAAAAAACTAAAAAACTAAAAAAACTAAAAACTAAAAAAAAAACTTAAAAAAGGAAAAAACTGAAAAATAGAAGAGAATAAGAAAACTAATAAAATTAAGAATAAAATAAAAAAAATAAAAAGATAAAAACTTAAAAAAAGTAAAAAGAAAAAACGAAAAAAAACTAAAAAAGCTTAAAAAAAAGGCAAAAACCAATAAAAAACTAAAAAGAAAAAAAGGAAAAAAAAACTAAAAAAACTAAAAGCTAAAAAAAAAAACTTAAAAAAAAGGTAAAAACTGAAAAATAGAAGAGAAAAAGTAAACTAATAAAATTAAGAATAAAAATAAAAAAAAAATAAAAAAGATAAAAACTAAAAAAAAAAGTAAAAAGAAAACACGAAAAAAACTAAAAAAGCTAAAAAAAAGGTAAAAACCAATAAAAAAGAAAAAAAGGAAAAAAACTAAAAAAAATTTTCATCTAAAAAACTAAAAAAAACTAAAAAGGTAAAAACTAAAAGAACTAAAAAAGAAAAAAAACTAAAAAAAGGAAAAAAACTGAAAAATAAAGGAGAAAAAGAAAACTAAAAAAATATAAATAAAAATAAAAAAACTAAAAAGATAAAAACTTAAAAAAAAACTAAAAAGAAAAAAGAAAAAAACTAAAAAACCTAAAAAAAGGTCAAAACCAATAAAAAAAAACTAAAAGGGGAACACTGGGACACAAATGACGACCGGTATACTGGGAATATAAATGACGACCGGGACACAGGGAATGTTCAATTAGCAATCACCATCAACAAAGCTCAAGGGCAATCATTAGAATCATGAGGTATAGATCTGAATATGGATTGTTTTTCCCATGGAAAATTATATGTTGCATGTTCAAGAGTCGGTAAACCTGACAATCTAAATAAATGACGACA
>NW_027063221.1:0-40841 GCF_032884065.1 Artemia franciscana | reverse complement strand
ATATACATTCGTTTTTTAGTTTTGTTTTTCTCCTTTATTTTTTTCCTTTTTTTTTCTTTTTTAGCTTATTTAGATTTTTAGATTTTTTAGTTTTTTTATTAGTTTTTAGTTTTTTTTTCTTTTTAGTTTTTTTGTCCCGGTCGTCATTTATATCCCCCTGTTTCCCCCGGTGTCCCCGTTGTAGTTGTGACCCTGTGTCCCGGTCGTCATTTATATTCCCAGATAGTTTTTTTTTTTTACTTATGTCCTGGTCGTCATTTATACTCCCTGTGTCCCGGTGCTTTGTTGATTGCTAATCGAACATTCCTTTTGTCCTGGTCGCTTTCTCTTTGAGTGTCGTCATTTATTAGTTTTTTCCTTTTTTCTTTTTAGTTTTTTATTGGTTTTTACCTTTATTTTAGCTTATTTTTCAGTTTTTTCCTTTTTTTTAGTTTTTTTTTATTTTTTATTTTTTTTAGTTTTTTACCTTTTTTTAGTTTTTTTAGTTTTTTTTAGTTTTTTAGCTTTTTTACTTTTTTTATTAGTTTTTTAGTTTTTTTTTGTAGTTTAGTTTTTAGTTTTTTTTTGTAGTTTTTGCCTTTTTTAGTTTTTTTCAGTTTTTTTTTAGTTTTTTATTGGTTTTTACCTTTATAGTTTTTTTAGTTTTTTAGCTTTTTTATTTTTTTTATTAGTTTTTAGTTTTTTTGTAGTTTTTGCCTTTTTTTAGTTTTTTTCAGTTTTGACGTCACCTGATCCAGTTTTTTCAGGTGACGTCACCTGACCCATCCATCCATCCATCCATCCATCCATCCACAGACAGACAACTTATTTTTATATATATAGATATATATATATATATATATATATATATATATATATATATATATATATATATATCTATATATATATAAAATAAGTTGTCTGTCTGTGGATGTGTGGATGGATGTGTGGATGGATGTGTCAGGTGACGTCACCTGAAAAAACTGGATTAGGTGACGTCAAAACTGAAAAAACTAAAAAAAGGCAAAAACTACAAAAAAAACTAAAAACTAATAAAAAAAATAAAAAAGCTAAAAACTAAAAAAACTATAAAGGTAAAAACCAATAAAAAACTAAAAAAAAAACTGAAAAAACTAAAAAAAGGCAAAAAACTACAAAAAAAAACTAAAAACTAATAAAAAAAGTAAAAAAGCTAAAAAACTAAAAAAACTAAAAAAACTAAAAAAAGGTAAAAAACTAAAAAAATAAAAATAAAAAAAAACTAAAAAAAAGGAAAAAACTGAAAAATAAGCTAAAATAAAGGTAAAAAACCAATAAAAAACTAAAAAAAAAAGGAAAAAACTAATAAATGACGACACTCAAAGAGAAAGCGACCAGGACAAAAAACTAAAAAAAAAGGCAAAAACTACAAAAAAACTAAAAACTTATAAAAAAAATAAAAAAGCTAAAAAACTAAAAAAACTAAAAAAAGGTAAAAAACTAAAAAAACTAAAAACTAAAAAAAAACTAAAAAGGTAAAAACTAAAAGAACTAAAAAAGAAAAAAATAAATGACGACACTCAAAGAGAAAGCGACCAGGACAAAAGGAATGTTCGATTAGCAATCAACAAAGCACCGGGACACAGGGAGTATAAATGACGACCAGGACACAAGTAAAAAAAAAAATTAACAAAACTAAAAAGAAAGTAAAAACTACAAAAAAACTAAAAAGAAAAAAAACTAAAAACTAATAAAAAAACTAAAAAATCTAAAAATCTAAATAAACTAAAAAAGAAAAAAAAAGGAAAAAAATAAAGGAGAAAAACAAAACTAAAAAACGAATGTATATACAGACCGGTACACCGGGATACAAATGACGACCGGGACACAGGGAATATAAATAACGACCGGGACACAGGGACACAACTACAACGGGGACACCGGGGGAAACAGGGGGATATAAATGACGACCGGGACAAAAAAACTAAAAGAAATAAAAACTAAAAACTAATAAAAAAAACTAAAAAATCTAAAAATCTAAATAAGCTAAAAAAGAAAAAAAAAGGAAAAAAATAAAGGAGAAAAACAAAACTAAAAAACGAATGTATATACAGACCGGGACACCGGGATACAAATGATGACCGGGACCCGGGACACAGGGAATATAAATGACGACCGGGACACAGGGACACAACTACAACGGGGACACCGGGGGAAACAGGGGGATAACCTGACAATCTATTTATATGCAAAGACAATGGGACAGCAAAGAATGTTGTATATTCGCAAGTTTTACGTAGTTAAAACCATATATATATATATATATATCTATTCACAGGTGGGACATAGGGACACAACTACAATGGCGCGTAACTATTATGGCGCGTAACGACTTACGCGCGCGGGGGGGCTTGGGGGGGGGCGCGAAGCGCCCCCACCAACTAGGTGTTGGGGTGGCGCGAAGCGCCACCCCAACAGCTAGTATATATATATATATATATATATATATATATATATATATATCTATATATATAAAAATAAGTTGTCTGTGGATGGATGGATGGATGGATGTGTGGATGGATGTGTCAGGTGACGTCACCTGAAAAAACTGGATTAGGTGACGTCAAAACTGAAAAAACTAAAAAAAGGCAAAAAACTACAAAAAAAACTAAAAACTAATAAAAAAAATAAAAAAGCTAAAAAACTAAAAAAACTATAAAGGTAAAAACCAATAAAAAACTAAAAAAAAACTGAAAAAACTAAAAAAAGGCAAAAACTACAAAAAAACTAAAACTAATAAAAAAAGTAAAAAAGCTAAAAAACTAAAAAAACTAAAAAAACTAAAAAAAGGTAAAAAACTAAAAAAAATAAAAAATAAAAAAAAACTAAAAAAAAGGAAAAAACTGAAAAATAAGCTAAAATAAAGGTAAAAAACCAATAAAAAACTAAAAAAAAAGGAAAAAAAACTAATAAATGACGACACTCAAAGAGAAAGCGACCAGGACAAAAGGAATGTTCGATTAGCAATCAACAAAGCACCGGGACACAGGGAGTATAAATGACGACCAGGACATAAGTAAAAAAAAAAAAAACTATCTATATATATAAAAATAAGTTGTCTGTGGATCTGTGGATCGTGGATCAGGTGACGTCACCTGAAAAAACTGGATCAGGTGACGTCAAAACTGAAAAAACTAAAAAAAGGCAAAAACTACAAAAAAAAACTAAAAACTAATAAAAAAAATAAAAAAGCTAAAAAACTAAAAAAACTAAAAAAAGGCAAAAAACTACAAAAAAAACTAAAAACTAATAAAAAAGCTAAAAAACTAAAAAAAACTAAAAAAAAGGCAAAAACTACAAAAAAACTAAAAACTAATAAAAAAAAATAAAAAAGCTAAAAAACTAAAAAAACTAAAAAAAGGTAAAAAACTAAAAAAACTAAAAACTAAAAAAAAAACTAAAAAAGGTAAAAACTAAAAGAACTAAAAAAGAAAAAAATAAATGACGACACTCAAAGAGAAAGCGACCAGGACAAAAGGAATGTTCGATTAGCAATCAACAAAGCACCGGGACACAGGGAGTATAAATGACGACCAGGACACAAGTAAAAAAAAAAATTAACAAAACTAAAAAGAAGGTAAAAACTACAAAAAAACTAAAAAGAAAAAAAAACTAAAAAGTAATAAAAAAACTAAAAAATCTAAAAATCTAAATAAACTAAAAAAGAAAAAAAAAGGAAAAAAATAAAGGAGAAAAACAAAACTAAAAAACGAATGTATATACAGACCGGTACACCGGGATACAAATGACGACCGGGACACAGGGAATATAAATAACGACCGGGACACAGGGACACAACTACAACGGGGACACCGGGGGAAACAGGGGGATATAAATGACGACCGGGACAAAAAAAACTAAAAAGAAATAAAAACTAAAAACTAATAAAAAAAACTAAAAAATCTAAAAATCTAAATAAGCTAAAAAAGAAAAAAAAAAGAAAAAAATAAAGGAGAAAAACAAAACTAAAAAACGAATGTATATACAGACCGGGACACCGGGATACAAATGATGACCGGGACCCGGGACACAGGGAATATAAATGACGACCGGGACACAGGGACACAACTACAACGGGGACACCGGGGGGAAACAGGGGGATGTAAATGACGACCGGGACACCGGGACAGGGAATGGTCGATTAGCAATCACCATCAACAAAGCTCAAGGGCAATCATTAGAATCATGAGGTATAGATCTGAATACGGATTGTTTTCCCATGGACCATTATATGTTGCATGTTCAAGAGTCGGTAAACCTGACAATCTATTTATATGCACAGGACAATGGGACAGCAAAGAATGTTGTATATTCGCAAGTTTTACGTAGTTAAAAACATATATATAATATATCTATCTATATTCACAGGTGGGACATAGGGACACAACTACAATGGCGCGTAACTAATATGGCGCGTAACGACTTACGCGCGCGGGGGGGCTTGGGGGGGGCGCGAAGCGCCCCCACCAACTAGGTGTTGGGGTGGCGCGAAGCGCCACCCCAACAGCTAGTATATATATATATATATATATACTAGCTGTTGGGGTGGCGCTTCGCGCCACCCCAACACCTAGTTGGTGGGGGGCGCTTCGCGCCCCCCCCAAGCCCCCCCCGCGCGCGTAAGTCGTTACGCGCCATAATAGTTACGCGCCATTGTAGTTGTGTCCCTATGTCCCACCTGTGAATATAGATATATATATATATATGGTTTTAACTACGTAAAACTTGCGAATATACAACATTCTTTGCTGTCCCATTGTCTTTGCATATAAATAGATTGTCAGGTTATCCCCCTGTTTCCCCCGGTGTCCCCGTTGTAGTTGTGTCCCTGTGTCCCGGTCGTCATTTATATTCCCTGTGCCCCGGGTCCCGGTCATCATTTGTATCCCGGTGTCCCGGTCTGTATATACATTCGTTTTTTAGTTTTGTTTTTCTCCTTTATTTTTTTCCTTTTTTTTTCTTTTTTAGCTTATTTAGATTTTTAGATTTTTTAGTTTTTTTTATTAGTTTTTAGTTTTTATTTCTTTTTAGTTTTTTTGTCCCGGTCGTCATTTATATCCCCCTGTTTCCCCCGGTGTCCCGTTGTAGTTGTGTCCCTGGTCCCGGTCGTTATTTATATTCCCTGTGTCCCGGTCGTCATTTGTATCCCGGTGTACCGGTCTGTATATACATTCGTTTTTTAGTTTTGTTTTTCTCCTTTATTTTTTTCCTTTTTTTTTTCTTTTTTAGTTTATTTAGATTTTTAGATTTTTAGATTTTTTTATTAGTTTTTAGTTTTTTTTTCTTTTTAGTTTTTTTGTAGTTTTTACCTTCTTTTTAGTTTTGTTAATTTTTTTTTTACTTGTGTCCTGGTCGTCATTTATACTCCCTGTGTCCCGGTGCTTTGTTGATTGCTAATCGAACATTCCTTTTGTCCTGGTCGCTTTCTCTTTGAGTGTCGTCATTTATTTTTTTCTTTTTTAGTTCTTTTAGTTTTTACCTTTTTTAGTTTTTTTTTAGTTTTTAGTTTTTTTAGTTTTTTACCTTTTTTTAGTTTTTTTAGTTTTTTAGCTTTTTTATTTTTTTTATTAGTTTTTAGTTTTTTTGTAGTTTTTGCCTTTTTTTTTAGTTTTTTGTCCTGGTCGCTTTCTCTTTGAGTGTCGTCATTTATTAGTTTTTTCCTTTTTTTTTTTTAGTTTTTTATTGGTTTTTACCTTTATTTTAGCTTATTTTTCAGTTTTTTCCTTTTTTTTTAGTTTTTTTTTTATTTTTTATTTTTTTTAGTTTTTTACCTTTTTTTAGTTTTTTTTAGTTTTTTTAGTTTTTTAGCTTTTTTACTTTTTTTTATTAGTTTTTAGTTTTTTTTTTGTAGTTTTTGCCTTTTTTTTAGTTTTTTCAGTTTTTTTTTTAGTTTTTTATTGGTTTTTACCTTTATAGTTTTTTAGTTTTTTAGCTTTTTTATTTTTTTTATTAGTTTTTAGTTTTTTTTTGTAGTTTTTGCCTTTTTTTAGTTTTTTCAGTTTTGACGTCACCTAATCCAGTTTTTTCAGGTGACGTCACCTGACACATCCATCCACACATCCATCCACACATCCATCCACAGACAACTTATTTTTATATATATAGATATATATATATATATATATATATATATATATATATATATATATATATATATATATATATATATATATATATATATATATATATATATATATATATATTATATATATATATATATATATATATATATATATATATATATATATATATATTTTATATATTTATATGTATATACATTTATATATATACATACATATATACTAGCTGTTGAGGTGGCGCGCCACCCCAACACCTAGTTGGTGGGGGTCCTTTGCGCCCCCCAAGCCCCCCGCGCGCGTAAGTCGTTACGCGCCATATTAGTTACGCGCCATTGTAGTTGTGTCCCTATGTCCTACCTGTGAATATGTATATATATATATATATATATATATATATATATATATATATATATATATATATATATATATATATATATATATATATATATATATATATATATATATATATATATATATATATATATATATATATATATATATATATATATCTATATATATAAAAATAAGTTGTCTGTGGATGGATGGATGGATGTGTCAGGTGACGTCACCTGAAAAAACTGGATTAGGTGACGTCAAAACTGAAAAAACTAAAAAAAGGCAAAAAACTACAAAAAAAACTAAAACTAATAAAAAAAATAAAAAAGCTAAAAAACTAAAAAAACTATAAAGGTAAAAACCAATAAAAAAACTAAAAAAAAACTGAAAAAACTAAAAAAAGGCAAAAACTACAAAAAAAAAAACTAAAAACTAATAAAAAAAGTAAAAAAGCTAAAAAACTAAAAAAACTAAAAAAACTAAAAAAAGGTAAAAAACTAAAAAAAATAAAAAATAAAAAAAAACTAAAAAAAAGGAAAAAAACTGAAAAATAAGCTAAAATAAAGGTAAAAACCAATAAAAAACTAAAAAAAAAGGAAAAAACTAATAAATGACGACACTCAAAGAGAAAGCGACCAGGACAAAAGGAATGTTCGATTAGCAATCAACAAAGCACCGGGACACAGGGAGTATAAATGACGACCAGGACATAAGTAAAAAAAAAAAAAACTATCTATATATATATAAAAATAAGTTGTCTGTGGATCTGTGGATCGTGGATCAGGTGACGTCACCTGAAAAAACTGGATCAGGTGACGTCAAAACTGAAAAAACTAAAAAAAAGGCAAAAACTACAAAAAAAACTAAAAACTAATAAAAAAAATAAAAAAGCTAAAAAACTAAAAAAACTAAAAAAAGGCAAAAACTACAAAAAAAACTAAAAACTAATAAAAAAGCTAAAAAACTAAAAAAACTAAAAAAAAAGGCAAAAACTACAAAAAAACTAAAAACTAATAAAAAAAATAAAAAAGCTAAAAAACTAAAAAAACTAAAAAAACTAAAAAAAGGTAAAAAACTAAAAAAACTAAAAACTAAAAAAAAACTAAAAAAGGTAAAAACTAAAAGAACTAAAAAAGAAAAAATAAATGACGACACTCAAAGAGAAAGCGACCAGGACAAAAGGAATGTTCGATTAGCAATCAACAAAACACCGGGACACAGGGAGTATAAATGACGACCAGGACACAAGTAAAAAAAAAAAATTAACAAAACTAAAAAGAAGGTAAAAACTACAAAAAAACTAAAAAGAAAAAAAAACTAAAAACTAATAAAAAAACTAAAAAATCTAAAAAATCTAAATAAACTAAAAAAGAAAAAAAAAGGAAAAAAATAAAGGAGAAAAACAAAACTAAAAAACGAATGTATATACAGACCGGTACACCGGGATACAAATGACGACCGGGACACAGGGAATATAAATAACGACCGGGACACAGGGACACAACTACAACGGGGACACCGGGGGGAAACAGGGGGATATAAATGACGACCGGGACAAAAAAACTAAAAAGAAATAAAAACTAAAAACTAATAAAAAAAACTAAAAAATCTAAAAATCTAAATAAGCTAAAAAAGAAAAAAAAAAGGAAAAAAATAAAGGAGAAAAACAAAACTAAAAAACGAATGTATATACAGACCGGGACACCGGGATACAAATGATGACCGGGACCCGGGACACAGGGAATATAAATGACGACCGGGACACAGGGACACAACTACAACGGGGACACCGGGGGAAACAGGGGGATGTAAATGACGACCGGGACACCGGGACAGGGAATGGTCGATTAGCAATCACCATCAACAAAGCTCAAGGGCAATCATTAGAATCATGAGGTATAGATCTGAATACAGATTGTTTTCCCATGGACCATTATATGTTGCATGTTCAAGAGTCGGTAAACCTGACAATCTATTTATATGCAAAGACAATGGGACAGCAAAGAATGTTGTATATTCGCAAGTTTTACGTAGTTAAAACCATATATATATATATATATCTATATTCACAGGTGGGACATAGGGACACAACTACAATGGCGCGTAACTATTATGGCGCGTAACGACTTACGCGCGCGGGGGGGCTTGGGGGGGGCGCGAAGCGCCCCCACCAACTAGGTGTTGGGGTGGCGCGAAGCGCCACCCCAACAGCTAGTATATATATAAAAATAAGTTGTCTGTGTGTGGATCTGTGGATGGATCAGGTGACGTCATGGAAAAAATTAAAAAAAGGCAAAAACTACAAAAAAACTAAAAACTAATAAAAAAAAATAAAAAGGCTAAAAAACTAATAAAAAACTAAAAAATCTAAAAATCTAAATAAACTAAAAAAGAAAAAAAAGAAAAAAGGAAAAAAATAAAGGAGAAAAACAAAACTAAAAAACGAATGTATATACAGACCGGGACACCGGGATACAAATGACGACCGGGACACAGGGAATATAAATGACCATACATAAGCCATAATGATCAGGACATAAGTAAAAAATATAAATTCGCGCCACCCCAACACCTAGTTGGTGGGGGCGCTTCGCGCCCCCCCAAGCCCCCCCGCGCGCGTAAGTCGTTACGCGCCATATTAGTTACGCGCCATTGTAATTGTGTCCCTATGTCCCACCTGTGAATATAGATATATATATATATATATATATATATATATATATATATATATATATATATATATATATATATATATATATATATATATATATATATATATATATATATATATATATATATATATATAAATAAGTTGTCCGTCCGTTACGCCAGATTATATCTTAAATATATATAAAAGAAAACAAACTAGAATGTAAAAACTGGAAATTGCATAAATATTTCGAAATATTTTGACAATAGATTAAAGTAATTCGAAAAAAGAAAAATGGTAAAAAACTAAAAAAACTGAAATTAAAAAACTAAAAAAAAATTAAAAATTAAAAAAATTAAAAAAAGAAAAAAACCTAAAAAGAAAAAACGTAAAAAAATAAAAAAGATAAAAAACTAAAAAAAAAACTAAAAAAAGCTAAAGAACTAAAAAAAAAATAAAAATAAACTGGGAATTGCACAAATATTTCAATAAATTTTGACAATAGATTAAAGTAATTCGAAAACCTTAAAACAGATACCCAAAATTATTATAAATTGTTGGAGCTTTAGCATGCTTGGCACGTAAAGATTTTTCCAAGTGTCAATGTTAGAATGAACATTGACAAACTGAAGAAAACAAATCAATAAACAGAAGAAACTAAAAAAAAGAAAACTAAAAAAGAAAAAAACTAAGAAAAGAAAAAGCTAAAAAACAAAAAAAAACAAAAAGGAAACTGTATCTATATATATAAAAATAAGTTGTATATATGCATGTTTGTTTGTTTGTGGGTTTGCATTTGACGTCATTATAAGTATATAAGGCTTTGTATATGACGTCATTATAAGATGACACTACAGACCGTGACACCGGGACACAAACGACGACCGGGACACCGGGACAGACAGAATATAATGACGACTGGGACGCTCAAAGAGAAATTACAGACTGGGATACCTGGACACAGGGACACAACTACAACGGGGACGCCGGGGGCACAGGGGGATATATAAATGACGACGGGGACACAGGGAATGTTCGATTAGCAATCACCATCAACAAAGCTCAAGGGCAATCGTTAGAAAAATGCGGTATAGATATGAATACGGATTGTTTCCCCATGGCCAATTATTATGTTGCATGTTCAAGAGTTGGTAAACCTGACAATCTATTTATATGGACAGACAATAGGACAGCAAAGAATGTTGTATATTCGCAAGTCTTACGTAGTTAAATCTATATATATATATATATATATATATATATATATATATATATATATATATATATATATATATATATATATATATATATATATATATATATATATATATATATATATATATATATATATATATATATATATATATATATATATATCTATATATATAAAAATAAGTTGTCTGTGTGTGGATCTGTGGATCAAGTGACGTCACCTGAAAAAACTGGATCAGGTGACGTCAAAACTGAAAAAACTAAAAAAAGGCAAAAACTACAAAAAAAAACTAAAAACTAATAAAAAAAATAAAAAGCTAAAAAACTAAAAAAACTAAAAAAAGGCAAAACTACAAAAAAAAATTTATTTTTATTTTTATTTTATTTTTATTTAAAAATAAAAAAGCTAAAAAACAAAAAAAAACTAAAAAAACTAAAAAAAGGTAAAAAACTAAAAAAACTAAAAACTAAAAAAAACTAAGAAAAAGGAAAAAACTGAAAAATAAGCTAAAACAAAGGTAAAAACCAATAAAAAACTAAAAAAAAAACTGAAAAAACTAAAAAAAGGCAAAAACTACAAAAAAAACTAAAAACTAATAAAAAAAGTAAAAAAGCTAAAAAACTAAAAAAACTAAAAAAAAACTAAAAAAAGGTAAAAAACTAAAAAAAATAAAAAATAAAAAAAACTAAAAAAAAGGAAAAAACTGAAAAATAAGCTAAAATAAAGGTAAAAACCAATAAAAAACTAAAAAGAAAAAAAGGAAAAAACTAAAAAAAATTTTCATCTAAAAAACTAAAAAAAAACTAAAAAAGGTAAAAACTAAAAGAACTAAAAAAGAATAAAATAAATGACGACACTCAAAGAGAAAGCGACCAGGACAAAAGGAATGTTCGATAAGCAATCAACAAAGCACCGGGACACAGGGAGTATAAATGACGACCAGGACATAAGTAAAAAAAAAAACTAACAAAACTAAAAAGAAAGTAAAAACTACAAAAAAACTAAAAAGAAAAAAACTAAAAAAAGGCAAAAACTAGAAAAAAACAAAAAACTAATAAAAAAGCTAAAAAACTAAAAAAACTAAAAAAAGGCAAAAACTACAAAAAAAACTAAAAACTAATAAAAACAATAAAAAAGCTAAAAAACTAAAAAAAACTAAAAAACTAAAAAAAGGTAAAAAACTAAAAAAACTAAAAACTAAAAAAACTAAAAAAAAGGAAAAAAACTGAAAAATAAGCTAAAATAAAGGTAAAAACCAATAAAAAACCAAAAAAAACTGAAAAAACTAAAAAAAGGCAAAACTACAAAAAAACTAAAAACTAATAAAAAAAAGTAAAGAAGCTAAAAAACTAAAAAAAACTAAAAAAACTAAAAAAAGGTAAAAAACTAAAAAAAATAAAAAATAAAAAAAAACTAAAAATAAGGAAAAAACTGAAAAATAAGCTAAAATAAAGGTAAAAACCAATAAAAAACTAAAAAGAAAAAAAGGAAAAAACTAAAAAAAATTTTCATCTAAAAAACTAAAAAAAACTAAAAAAGGTAAAAACTAAAAGAACTAAAAAAGAAAAAAATAAATGACGACACTCAAAGAGAAAGCGACCAGGACAAAAGGAATGTTCGATTAGCAATCAACAAGGCACCGGGACGCAGGGAGTATAAATGACGACCAGGACATAAGTAAAAAAAAAAAAACTAACAAAACTAAAAAGAAGGTAAAAACTACAAAAAAACTAAAAAGAAAAAAAACTAAAAACTAATAAAAAAACTAAAAAATCTAAAAATCTAAATAAACTAAAAAAGAAAAAAAAGGAAAAAAATAAAGGAGAAAAACAAAACTAAAAAACGAATGTATATACAGACCGGGACACCGGGATACAAATGACGACCGGGACACAGGGAATATAAATGACGACCGGGACACAGGGACACAACTACAACGGGGACACCGGGGGAAACAGGGGGATATAAATGACGACCGGGACACCGGGACAGGGAATGGTCGATTAGCAATCACCATCAACAAAGCTCAAGGGCAATCATTAGAATCATGAGGTATAGATCTGAATACAGATTGTTTTCCCATGGACCATTATATGTTGCATGTTCAAGAGTCGGTAAACCTGACAATCTATTTATATGCAAAGACAATGGGACAGCAAAGAATGTTGTATATTCGCAAGTTTTACGTAGTTAAAACCACATATATATATATATATATATATATATATATATATATATATATATATATATATATATATATATATATATATATATATATATATATATATATATATATATATATATATATATATATATATATATATATATCTATATTCACAGGTGGGACATAGGGACACAACTACAATGGCGCGTAACTATTATGGCGCGTAACGACTTACGCGCGCGGGGGGGCTTGGGGGGGCGCGAAGCACCCCCACCAACTAGGTGTTTGGGTGGCGCGAAGCGCCACCCCAACAGCTAGTATATATATATATATATATATATATATATATATATATATATATATATATATATATATATATATATATATATATATATATATATATATGTTTTTAACTACGTAAAACTTGCGAATATACAACATTCTTTGCTGTCCCATTGTCTGTGCATATAAATAGATTGTCAGGTTTACCGACTCTTGAACATGCAACATATAATGGTCCATGGGAAAACAATCCGTATTCAGATCTATACCTCATGATTCTAATGATTGCCCTTGAGCTTTGTTGATGGTGATTGCTAATCGACCATTCCCTGAGTCGCCATCATCATTTATATATCCCCCTGTGCACCCCGGCGTCCCCTTTGTAGTTATGTCCCTGTGTCCCGGTCGTCATTTATATTCCCTGTGTCCCGGTCGTCATTTGTGTCCCGGTGTTCCAGTCTGTGATTTCTCTTTGAGTGTCCCGGGCGTCATTTATATTCCTTGTGTCCTGGTGTTCCGGTCGTCATTTATATCCCCCTGTGCCCCCCGGCGTCCCTATTGTAGTTGTGTCCCTGTGTCCCGGTCGTCATTTATATTCCCTGTGTCCCGGTCGTCATTTGTATCCCGGTGTCCCGGTCTGTATATACATTCGTTTTTTAGTTTTGTTTTTCTCCTTTATTTTTTTCCTTTTTTCTTTTTTTTCTTTTTTAGTTTATTTAGATTTTTAGATTTTTTTAGTTTTTTATTAGTTTTTAGTTTTTTTTGTAGTTTTTACTATTTTTTTAGTTTTTTTAGTTTTTTTTTTTACTTATGTCCTGGTCGTCATTTATACTCCCTGTGTCCCGGTCGTCATTTGTGTCTCGGTGCTTTGTTGATTGCTAATTTATATTATATTTATATTTATATTTTTTATATTTATTAATATTTTTTTAGTTTTCCTTTTCTCTTATTTTTCAGTTTTTTCCTTTTTTTAGTTTTTTTCTTTTTTAATTTTTAGTTTTTTTTTTACCTTTTTTTAGTTTTTTTAGTTTTTTTAGTTTTTTAGCTTTTTTAGTTTTTTTATTAGTTTTTAGTTTTTTTTTAGTTTTTGCCTTTTTTTAGTTTTTTCAGTTTTTTTTTAGTTTTTAGTTTTTTACCTTTTTTTTAGTTTTTTTTAGTTTTTTAGCTTTTTTAGTTTTTTTTTCTTTTTAGTTTTTTTTGTAGTTTTTACCTTTTTTAGTTTTTTTTCTTCTTTTGTATTAGTGTGAAATAATTCAGACGTCATATGCGGACAAACACGACGTCACTCGACAGACAGACAGACAGACATAACCCACAAACAACTTATTTTTATATATATTTATTCATATTTTTTTAGTTTTCTTTTTCTCTTTTATTTTTCAGTTTTTTCCTTTTTTTTAGTTTTTTTCTTTTTTAGTTTTTAGTTTTTTTTAGTTTTTTACCTTTTTTTAGTTTTTTTTTAGTTTTTTTAGTTTTTTAGCTTTTTTAGTTTTTTTATTAGTTTTTATTTTTTTTGTAGTTTTTGCCTTTTTTTTATTTTTTTCAGTTTTTTTTTAGTTATTAGATTTTTACCTTTTTTTAGTTTTTTTTAGTTTTTTAACTTTTTTAGTTTTTTTTTTCTTTTTAGTTTTTTTTGTAGTTTTTACCTTTTTTAGTTTTTTTCTTCTTTTGTATTAGTGTGAAATAATTCAGACGTCATATTCGGACAAATATGACGTCACCTGATCCACACACAGATCCACACACAGACAACTTATTTTTATATATATAGATAGATAAGTTGTATGTATGTTTGACGACTGACGTCATTATAAGGATTGAGTATTATGACGTCATGTATGTATTTTGTATGTTTGTATATGACGTCATTATAAGTTGACGTCATTATAAGTATATAAGGCTTTGTATATGACGTCATTATAAGTATATAAGGCTTGCGATTCAAAGAGAATATTTAGTATCAATCCTACAATAGCAGAAGAAACAGGCAACGAATCAAATCGTGCGAGAAATTTTAGTATAAATCCTACAATGGCAGAAGAAACAGCCGAGGAGATCATGCCAAAAGGTTTGTGGCTAAAAGAGAAAGTAACAAAAGAAAGCATGCCGAGGAATCACAAGAACAACGTGAAAACAGGCTTGCGGCTCAAAGAAAAATTACCAAAAAAATCATGCCGAGGAATCACAAGAGCAACGTAAAAGCAGGATTGCGGCTCAAAGAGAAATTACCGAAAATCATTACCGAAAAAAATCATGCCGAGGAATCACAAGAACAACGTGAAAACAGGCTTTGGGCTCAAAGAGATAATATAGGGGAGATATATAAATGACGACGGGGACACAGGAAATATTGGATTAGCAATCACCATCAACAAAGCTCAAGGGTAATCATTAGAAAAATGCGGTATACATCTGAATACGGATTGTTTTTCCCATGGACAACTATGTTGCATGTTCAAGACTCATTAAACCTGACAATCTATTTATATGTACAGACAATGGGACAGCGAAGAATGTTGTATTTTCGCAAGTTTTACGTAGTTAAAAACATATATATATCTATATTCACAGGTGGGACACAACTGAAATGGCGTGTAACGACTTACGCGCGCGGAGGGGGGGGGCGAAGCACCCCCACCAACAGCTAGTTTGCATAAATATTAATTTGGAACATTATGGGAACCATGATAGATCCCCGTTGTTAGCGCTTTTTGTATTAAAAACGAGCGTAGCAAAAAAAAATATATTAAAAAAATATATATCTACTGGAATTAAAGAGCTAAGTTGAAACTTAAAATGAGAACTTAAAGATTTAAAACCGATAAGAAATCGCAAGAAAACTTCTGGTTATATTATAGCTATAACTAATTCTCTTTTTTTTATACCGATTAAATTTTTTTGATTAAGCTCCTGTTTAACAGTAAACATTCATGACAAAACTTATACTAGTAATGACCTAGGAATCAAACAAACTGTCCGCGAGGCAATCGAAATCAAACAAACTTAAATAATAATTCATCCCTAAATAGAGATTTGGGTGAATACACAGTCAACCCTATGTACACAAAATTAATTATAGAAAATCTAATTTAAAATAAAACAAAAATAGGAACGAATAAAAACAAGTCCAATCCCAAAAGAACTACAAGATTAGCTGCAGAGAAGGCAAATATCGCAATAAGAAATTATTCCAATTTTTAATAGGCAAGGTTAGTTCAATTAATGAACCTTTTTAGCTTGTAAAATGTTAGATTTTATCGCACAGTCTTGGCTGAACTTTTCGTTAAGAAGTACTGAAGCCTAGGCTATTTTAAAAAATGAATTTTTAACCAAGAACTTTTATTGTAAATGTTTTATTGTTTATTATTTTCTTTGCTGAAGACGAACCTTAGATATAGGGCCAAAATATTCAAATGGGTTTTGTTAGTTCACTGTCTTGGGAAAAAGTCCTCATCATTCTCTCTTCTGTAGTTGTAAAAGCATACTAAAAGAATGACTACCTTATTTCATGTTTTCGCTTTTTTATTTTAACTCGCCAGGGTCATATTTTAACGCTCTAACTGTGTCAGGGTTGTTGTATACTGTGTACCCAAAGAGGTGTTTTTTGTAAACAGTAGATTTCGTGTTTTCTATCAGTTAGGATAGGTATTCATTTGGTAAGTTCATGACGGTTCACTGGCCGATTTTAAATACCTTCACTTAAGTGTTGAAAATCATACTCATATCATAAAAATAACTATCATATTCCATTTTTCTGCCTTTGTATTTTAACGCGCCAAAGTCAATTGCTTTGCTCCAATTGCTCCAATTGCTCCATGGATGGTTTTAAGCTCTGTACCCAAAGAGGTGTATTTTTTTGTAAACAGTAGTTTTTGTGTTTCCTATCAGTTAGGATTGGTATTCATTTGGTAAGTTCATGACGGTTAAATGGTTGATCTTAAATTTCTTCACGGAACTATTGAAAATCATACTCATAAAAAAATGACTACCTTATTCCATATATATACCTTTGTATTTTAACAAGCCGCATTCATTTTTTTGACTGCCTGATTGTGCCATGGGTGGTTTTAAACTCTGTATCCAAAGAGGTGTTTTTGTGTAAACAGTAGTTTTTTTTTGTTTTCAAACAGTTCGTGGCAACGAACTGTAATAAGGAGCGATCCGGCTCAATAGTAACCGAAACTCTAAAAAATGGAATTTTGATACCAATAGTTGCATTAAAAGAATTGAATTTTAATTCTGATTTTAAATGTATAAGTCTCATCAAGTTTAGTCTTACCCATCAAAATTTATGAGGCTTAGAAAATTTGCCTAATTTTAAAAAATACGGCGAAACACCCCTTAAAAGAATCCAAGTCATAGAATAATAAAAGTCATAGAATATTAAAGAAAATCACACCATCAGATTCAGCGTATCTGAGAACCCTACAGCCTTTACCCTAGACCTTAGATCCTCCTGTGCCTCCAGAGGCACCCAGGGCATCAACGAGAAGCCGCCAGTCATCCCTCATGTGCGCCGCAGCAAGGACATCTTCCCACGCCGGTTGAAGGGAAGCATTTATGTTACGCAGGTCCGTCTGATAGGTGCGCCGCAGTGTATTGCGCGGCCTGCCTCTTCTTCTTCTTCCTTCTGGTTGCCTCTGGAACGTCACTTTCGGGATCCGGGAATCGTCCATACGAAGTACATGCCCCAAGTATTTCCACCGACGTGTCCTAATGACATATGTCACTATGGGCTGTCCGGTCATCCGTCTCACCTTCTCATTAGAGATTTTTTGTGACGAATGGATGTTTAGTATTCTCCGGAGACATGTATTCTCGGAAGCTAGAATTCGCCTTTCTTGCGTGTTATTCAGATGCCAGGTTTCGGAAGCATATAACAGGACGGGGATGACGTTGCTATTGAATAGATGAAGCTTGGGTCGGACGGAGAAATTCAGTGACCTCCGTCGGTTTCAGTCTGTTGAATGTGCCGGAGGCCTGCCCAATACGGCATGATGTATCTTTTTCAGTTGATCCCGTATTTAAAACTGTGCTCCCAAGATATTTAAATTCTAGAACCTGCTCAATGTCCTGGTTATCGTATCTCAGGTGTAAAGGTGAATCGGTTACTGCCATACTTTTTGTTTTATCAGCGTTGATTCTTAGTCCCATAAGTCGGCCTCTGTCACGTACATCTTCTAGAAATTCTTGTAGTCTTTGTTTACAGGACTCAATAAGCGTGATATCGTCGGCAAAGTCTAGATCATTAATTTAGTGTTCTAAGTTTAATTGTATGCTTCTGGTGCCAGTGTTACGGAGCAGATGGTCAATGGCTAGCGCAAACAGGAAAGGTGACAAGACACAGCCTTGTTTAACACCGGAAAGGACACGAAAGTATCTTGTCCTTCCTTCTGTTGTTTTAACACAGCATTCAGATTCTTCGTATAGAGCCATTATGAGGGCTATTAACATCTCAGGGATCCCATAAAAGGTTAGTAGTTTCCATAGAGTCTCCCGATGCAGCGAGTCAAAGGCCTTTTCAAAGTCTATAAATGCCATGTACAATTTGTTTTGCCATTCTCGGCTATCATCAATTAACACCCTTAGTGTGAAGATCAAATCGATACATGAACGTCCTGGTCTAAAACCATGTTGGTCTTCTCTCAAGTACTTGTCAAGTGGACTCCGTATTCTGTGAAGGATTATTAGTGAAAGAAGTTTGCCAGGTATGGATGAGAGACTAATACCTCTCCAATTCCCAGGTATTGTCTTATCCCCTTTTTTGAAGAGTTTTATGAGTGTTCTGCGCCTCCAATCTGTTGGTACTTTTTGTGTCATCCAAATTTTTCGGAACAAGGACAGCCATATAGATATGCATGAACTGATTGATGCCTTTATCAACTCCGCCGTGATACGGTCTTCGCCTGGTGCCTTGCCGTTTTTTAATTTCTTTGTGACTGTTAATAATTCGTCAAGACTCGGGGGTTCTGTATTGATGTTAAGCTTGAGGAAAGCTATAGAGGGTACATCTGGAAGCTCATCAGGTGGTGGTCTATTCAAAAGCTTTTCAAAATTGTTGGCCCATGTTTCATCAATAGCCGATCGCTTGGTGATGAGAACGCCATCAGGATGTCTTACAGGTCCATCTTGAATCGGTTTCTTACAGGTTTTCTTGAATCTATATACAAAAATGAGGAAAGTTGTATTTTTTGCCACAAGACCGATCATGGATGCGTGTTTATTTGTTCGTTTGTTTTATTGTTTTTTTTTCCCGGGTTTATTGCATCGACCGGTGGTCCTAGAATGTCTCAAGAGGGCTGATTTTAACTGAAATTAAAAGTTCTAGTGATCTTTTTAAGTGACAAAAAAATTGGAGGGAACTTAGGCCCCCTCCCAGGGGTCATCTTTTCCCAAAGTCATCGGATCAAAATTCTGAGATAGCCTCTCATTTAACATAGTCAAAAAGCCTAATAACTATGTCTTTGGGGACGACTCACTTCCCCACAGTCCCCGTGGGAGGGGCTGCAAGTTACAAACTTTGAGCATTGTTTACGTATAGTAATGGTTATTGGGAAGTGTATAGACGTTTTCAGGGGGATTTTTTTGATTGGAGGAAAGGGCTGAGGGGAGGGGGTTATGCGGGGGGAAATTTCAGTGTACGAATTTGTCATGAGGAAAAAGATTTTCCATGAAAAAGGCGCAGAATTTTCAAGTTTTATGTAGTTAAAAATATATATATATATATATATCTATCTATATTCACAGGTGGGACACAGGGACACAACTACAATGGCGCGTAACTAATATGACACGTAAAGACTTAAGCGCGCGGGGGGGGCTTTGGGGGCGAAGCGCCCCCACCAACTAGGTATTGGTGTGGCGCAAAGGGCCACACCAACAGCTAGTTTTGCATAAATATTAATTTGGAACATATTGGGAACCATGATAGATCCCCGTTGTTAGCGTTTTTTGTATTAAAAACGAGGATGGCAAAAAAAATATTTAAAAAATATATATCTACTGGAATTAAAGAGCTAAGTTGAAACTTTAAATCAGAACTTAAAGATTTAAAACCGATAAGAAATCGCAAGAAAACTTCTGGTTATATTATAGCTATACCTAATTCTCTTTTTTATACCGATTAAATGTTTTGATTAAGCTCCTGTTTAACAGTAAACATTCATGACAAAACTTTCGGAAGGATTTAAAGTCAGACGAGCAAAAGCGCAAAATTAATCAGTCGCCAAAAAATTGCTCAGTTGGAAATATGTATTGTATGTGTTTTGTCTGTGGTTCACACTCAATGGAAATAAGGTACACAAAAAGTGCTTGAAATTCTTGGCAATGTTCATCAATTGAAGCATCATTTTGCCAAATTTTATTGATGTATTTAGTCTATTGTAAAGATTGATATTAAAATTCTATGCCCCTGTGCTTCAGTGGAACAAGATTTTTTTTTTTCATTAGGTATAGATTACATTAGAGTTTTCGTGTCAAACGGATATTGTTGTCTATTTTGTTTTTACAGAAAGCTGTATTTCTTTTGTGTTGGATTTGATATTCTTGTAAATAATTTTGATATTTTGATATTTTTGTATAAATTTTGCGTACAGCACAATAGCTCATTTCCTAAAAAAGTTATGAGGCATAATTATAAAAGCTTTTTTAAAAGTTCTGAGGAAACTTTAACGTAATAAGAGAGGTATTGAGGAGAGGGAAACCCCTCTCGTGTACGTAATAATTTCTGTTCTGTATAATTTTTAATGTTGTTCTTTTCTTTTAGTTGAAAAAACTTATTTTTTTAATTTTTATCGTTTTTTAAATAGTGCCGAAATCCAGCTCTCCCCCCCAGAAAATTCCTCCATTGCAACCTCCATAACTTTCAACAGAAAAATTCCTGCCCCCCAAAAGTGTCTGTATATTTTCCATTTGCCAATACTATATGTATACAATGAGCAAAGTTTATTGCTTGCCCGGGGGCTGTGGTAGTCAAGCCATCCTCAAAGACACAGTTATTAGATATTTCAACTATACTGAACAAAAATGGCTATCTTAGTGTTTTGGAAGGAAGACTTTGAGAAAAAATGGGTGTTGGGGAGGGGGGGTCACCCCCTAATATTTTTGGTCGCTTAAAAAAAGCGCTAGAACTTTCGATTTCTGTCAAATGAACCTACTTGCGATCATCTAGGATCACTGGTTCGATACGATCGCTCATGAAAAAAAAAATGACCAACCACAAGTGATCTTGCTTATGGCAGAAAATTCAAAATTCCAGCTTTGTGTATAGGGGCATGAAACCTTTACAGTAGGGTTTTTTGATATGCTGAATAAGAGGATTTTGTTTTATTAAGATCATTTAATGTTTCGGGATATTTTTCAACTTTTTTCCAAAAATCGGGCCAATTTTCTCAGGCTCGTAACTTTTGATGGGTAGCTTTGTATGTTTTGAATAAGCATAAGCATTTGATTGTCTTGAAGTATCTATTGTCACAAATGCTGTGTTTCTTAGATTTTCGGTTACTATTGAGCCGCGTCGCTCCTTACTTGCAGTTCGTTACGACGAACTGTTTGATTGTCCGATTTTGATTTTGTCCAAAAAGAGTTAATCAAACTCTCCATTTGTTTGTCAGATCTAATATATGTGTTAGCCTCCGTTTTTTTTTTAGATTCTAGGACAAATAAAAAAAAAATTTACTGAAAGTAAGGAACAATATTTAAACTTAAAAGGAAGAGAAATTATTCTGTATATGAAAGGGGCTGACGCCTCCTCAACACCCTGCTCTTTACGCTAAAGTTGACTCTATGTCATAACTCTATTTTTTAAAAGAATAAAAAACTTTACCGTAAAGAGCGGGGCGTAAATATTTTCACTGAACTATTGAAAATCATATTCATAAAATAATGACTATCATATTCCATGTTTCTGCCTTTGTATTTTAACGCGCCACCGTCATATTTTAACGCTCCAATTGTGCCATGGGTGGTTTTTTAAGTCCGCACCCAAAGAGGTGTTTTTGCGTAAACAGCAGTTTTTGTGCTTTCCATCAGTTAGGATTGGTATTCATTTTGTAAGTTCATGACGGTTCAATGGTTGAATTTAAATATCTTCGTTGAACTAATTAAAATCATACTTAAATAATGACGAAGACCACACTGTCTTTCCATAATAGAACTACAGAAGAGAGAATAATGAGACTTTTTTTCCAAGACAGTGAACCAACAAAACCTATTTGAATATGTCTCTCATAAATGCTGTTATTGCTCAAAGATTAAAGATGCATTCTTCTAAAGCCTTAAATCCCACACCAGAAAGCAATTCGAATAATTCCACGAGCACGATTTACCTACTGTATATTCCGGGAATTACTTCAAAACTGAAAAACTGTTTAAAAAACAATTTACGTGTTGTATTCACAAGTAATTTAAGTATAATGAATCTTCTCAATTATGGTAACGATAAAAACCCAGTTATTCGTCTAACTAAGAGGAGTGTATCAAATACCATGTAGTTGTGAAAATTATTACATTAGTTGAATCCACCAAAATTTAGGAACAAGATTACAGCAACACAAAGGAAGTATTGAAAAAGCATTAAACTCTAGAAGTAACTCCATATCTTTCGGTTCAGCTTTAAGCAATCATATTTTTGAAAATGTTAATATTTGTGATTTGATAAAATTTATCATATTTAGTTTACCTATTGTTGCTAAAAAGAGGGATATATTAATAGGATAAGCTTATTTTGGTGTTACTTGGTTGTTCTACATTTGCTGGTTGTTTTTTTTTCATAGGCATGTATTTTGGGGGTGATACCTGACACGGGGATGTCATGGATATTCTTTGGTAGCCACAACACTTGACTGGGTAGAGAATTTAATGTGGTGAAACCCTATAGGCAAGTGTATTCTCCTGATGAGCCCTTGTGTTGGGTTGTTGCCTCTGAATTATTTGTCTTTATTGTTTCTATTGTTTAGTAAATGACGACTTATACTTATTGACGACATGACTGCCTGTCCATGGATTATTCTTTATGGTTGATTGTGTATGGCTATGCTGTTTGACCTACGTGATTGCATGGATGAGTAGGGTTAAGGCTTCATTCAAGTGCTGGTCTATATTAATCACTAATTTAGGAAAACAGTCTTCTTTTTCTCCTTCTGTCTCTTTTTTTTTTTTTTTTTTTTTTTTTTTTTTTTAATGTGTTTGTGCTGTTGCATTGGTGATTTCTCTTTTCATAATAATAATACATCCCTAAATAGAGACTTGGGTGAATACACAGTCAACTCTATGTACACAAAATTAATTATAGAAAATCTAATTCAAAATAAAACAAAAATTGGGACGAATAAAAACAAGTCCAATCCAAAAAGAACTACAAGATTAGCTGCAGAGAAGGCAAATATCGCAATGAGAAATTATTCCAATTTTTAATAAATACAGTTAGTTCAATGAATGAACCTTTTTAGCTTGTAAAATGTTAGCTATAATCACACAGTCTTGGCTGAACTTTTCGTTAAGAAGTACTGATGCCTAGGATATTTTAAAAAATGGATGCTTAACCAAGAACTTTTATTGTAAGTGGTTTATTGTTTATTATTTTCTTTGCTGAAGATGACCCTTAGATATAGGGCCGAAATATTCAAATAGGTTTTGTTGGTTCACTGTCTTGGGAAAAAAGTCCTCATTATTCTCTTTTCTGTAGTTGTAAAATCATACTAAAAGAATGACTACGCTATTTCATTTTTTTTTGCTTTTTTATCTTAACTCGCCAGGGTCATATTTTAACGTTTTAACTGTGTCACGGTGGTTTTATACTACGTACCCAAAGAGGTGTTTTTTTTGTAAACAGTAGATTTTGTGTTTTCTATCAGTTAGTATAGGTACTCATTTGGTAAGTTCATGACGGTTCAGTGGCCGATTTTAAATACCTTCACTTAAGTATTGAAAATAATACTCATATCATAAAAATAACTATCATATTTCATGTTTCTGCCTATGTATTTTAACGCACCAAAGTAATGATGCGTGTTAATTTGTTCGTTTGTTTTTTTCCCCGGGGTAATCGTATCAACCGGTGGTCCTAGAATGTCGCAAGAGGGCTGATTTTAACGGAAATTAAAAGTTCTAGTGCCCTTTTTAAGTGACCGAAAAATTGGAGGGAACCTAGGCCCTCTCCGACGCTCATTTTTCCCAAAGTCATCGGATCAAAATTCTGAGATAGCCATCTCATTCAACATAGTCGAAAAACCTAATAACTATGTCTTTGGGGACGACTCACTCCCCCAAAGTCTCCATGGGAGGGGCTGCTAGTTACAAACTTTGAGCAGTGTTTACGTATAGTAATGGTTATTGGGAAGTGTATAGACGTTTTCAGGGGGATTTTTTTGATTGGAGGAAGGGGTTGAGGGGAGGGGGTTTTGTGGGGGGAAATTTCCATGTACGAATTTGTCAAGGGGAAAGAGATTTTCCATGAAGGGGGCGCAAAATTTTCTAGCATCAAAAAAAAATAATGAAACAATAAATATGAAAAAGTTTTTTCAACTGAAAGTAAGGAGCAGTAAGTACCTCCTCCTCCTAATGCCTCGCTTTTTACGCTAAAGTGTTTTTAGTAATTTCAACTATTTATGGCTTTTGTGATTCAGGGGTCATTCTTAAGGAATAGGGACAGAATTTAAGGTTTAGCGTAAGGAGCGAGGTATTGACGAAGGAGCGCACCCCCTCATATACGTAATTAGAACATACGAATATAGAAGTTCGTAATGTAGGTTAATTTGTAAGTTACATTACTGATAAAAATTTAAAGTTCTTAAAAATTTAAAGTTCTAATTGCCTTTCTAAGTAAGCAAAAAATTGGAGGGTTACTAGGCCTCCCCCCCACTCTTTTTTCTCAAAGTAGTCCGATCAAAAATATGAGAAAGCTATTTAGCGAAAAAATAAATTAATGCGCAAATTTCGTTTTAATTATTCATGTGCGGAATGCCAAAAAAAACACATACATTAATTCAAAACCATACAAAAATTAAATGAAAAAAATAAGTTTTTTTAACTGAAAGTAATGAGCGACATTAAAGCTTAAAACGAACAGGAATTTCTCCGAATATGAAACGGGCTGTTTCCTCCTCAGCACTCCGCTTTTTACGCTAAAGTTTTTTACTGTTTTAAAAAGTAGATTTGAGAGACAGAGTAAAACTTTAGTGTAAAGAGCGGAGCGCTGAGGAGGGAACAACCCCTTTCATTTACGGAATAATTTCTGTTCGTCTTAAGCTTAAATATCGCCCCCTACGTTCAGTTAAAACAACTTGTTTTTTTTTTTATTTAATATATCAGTTAGGATTGGTTTTCTTTTGGTACGTTTATGACGATTTAATGGTCGATTTTAAATATCTTCACTGAACTATTTAAAATTATACTCATACAAAATCACTACCCTATTCCATATTTTTGTCTTTGTATTTTAAAATGCAACGATCATATTTTAACACTCCAATTGTGCCACGGATGGTTTAACTAATTTGTATCCAAAGAGGTGTTTTTCCGCAAACAGTAGTTTTTGTGTTTTCTATCAGTTAGGATTGGTATTCTTTTGGTAAGTTTATGACGGTTTACTGATTGATTTTAAATATCTTCACTGAATTATTTAAAATCATGCTCATACAAAAATGTGACCGTGACATGTTAGAATACAAAGGCCAAAATAGGTAGTCATTTTTTTATGAGCATGATTTTCAATAGTTCAGTGAATATATTTAAAATCGAATATTGAACCGTCATGAACTTACCAAATGAATACCAATCTTAACTGATAGAAAATACAAAAACTACTATTAACGAAAAAACACATCTTTGGGCACAGACTATAAAACCAACCACAGCAAAATAGGAGCGTTAAAATATTACCCTTGCTTGTTGAAATACAAAGGCAGAAATATGGAAAATGCAGTCATTTTTTTATGAGCATGATTTTAAATAGTTCAGCGAAGATATTTAAAATCGAACATTGAACTGTCATGAACTTACCAAATAAATACCAATCCTATCTGATAAAAAACAAGAAAAATTCCCTATTGTTTCTAATTGTAATTTCCATTGCTTATACTTAGGTATTGTAACTCAAAACAAACTATTGATGCTTTCGTTAAAACAAAAAGAAAAAAAGAGTGAAAGGTCAGTTTCTGCACTCATGGAGTAGGAAAATCGTAATCCAAAAAAGTTACATGAGGATTTTAATATTTCAAATTTTTCTTTATTACTGAAGGCGGACTTCAAACCTATGTTCTAAGATTTTATTTTTCTCGAATTCACTGAGGTTTAAGATTTTTTTCTTTTTATTAATGTTGCCAAATTCTTTTGTGAAATCTGGAAAATTAGTTTCTAATTGTTTATGGCACACATTGTATTGTTTTATGTTTTTTAGTTTTTTTTAGCTGATTTGAGTTTTCACCACTTTCTTACATAAACTATTTTTCTTCCACTTTATGGTTATGTATTATGGTTATGTATTTTTGATTATGTATTGAGCTGTACAAACCTGCAAAGGCATTGCTTCCTGTGTTTTGACAGTTATAGTCAAAACACTCCCTTACACTCCTGTGACTCCTGTGACCACTTCTGTGACTACTCTCTTATATAAACTATTTTTCTTTCACTTTTGATTGTGTATTGTCAGTTATAGTCAGTGTAATTTTTTCTTTGGGGTGGAAAAGAAAATGAGTTGAAATTCAATTTTTCGTGAAAGAAACTTATGTCCACTGGCTTATTGCCAAGATAGTAAATCCAAGAAAATACGGAGCAAGAAAGGATTTTTAACTCCTTTTAAAAAGGTACATAAAAAGAGATAATTTTAAAAATCTAGAAGGTAGTGTCCATTACTTAACTATATCGTGCTAAATCAACTGTAAAACATTTAAGCCAAAAGTTCCTTTATTGAAATTACAAGAATAGAAAAAGCAAAACAGCACATCAGAAAATTAATGAAATAATCCATGCAAGTAGAGTTTGAAAACTTTAAAAAATATTCGCTACAAATACCGATGATATTTCCAATATGCGATCCTGTCCTATTTCCAATAGTATTCCAATCCTGCTTCAGGTATGGCGTCAGGTGATGGATTGGCCAGTGCTGCGCAAAGAAACATCATTGCAGAAAACATTGCGAATACCTGCAACAAAATATTCACTTAACAGTCTGTTAAATGAATTGAATAAAAAAAAACAGTTTTTTAACTGAAAGTAGGGAGCGACATTAAAACTGTCCGTTCCTCAATGCTCCGCTCTTTACGCTAAAGTTTGACTCTTTCTCACAACTCTACTTATGTTTTAAACAAACTTTAGAAGAAAGAGCGGGGTGTTGAGGAGCAGAGAGCCCTTTTCGTAAACGGAATAATTTCTGTTCGTTTTAAGTTTTAATGTCACTCATTACTTTCAGTTAAAAAAAACTTTTTTTATTATTTGATTTCTGGACGTTTTCGAATTGATGCAGGTGTTGAATTTTACTCACCCTACATGAATAATTAAAACGAAATCTGCATATATATTTACTTTTTTTCTAACTAGTAATAACGTTATAATAACCTAAGTTTGTTTTTTGTTCCAGTTGTTTAAGAATGAAAACTGAATCCCAAAGGCTGTTTAGTTAGATTAATAGCCTCTTTAAATGTTAAAAAAGAATTTTTAGCGTAAGAACGAGCTATTGAGGAGAGGCAACCTCCCTCATATACGTAATATTTCCTGTTTGTTTTAAGTTTCAATCTTACTTCTTACTTTCAGTTGAAAAAGCTAGTTTTGTATTTAATTGCTGATCTTTTTTAAATAATTTTGGGAAATCAAGCTCCCACTCCATGGAGAATTTCCTTCCCCATGAAAAATTTCTCCATGTGAAGATTATCCGACATAACTTGAATTTACGATATTTGTAAAACTAATTTTGTAAGGTATAGCACCAGAACAGCCAAAGAGGTCGAAAATATTTTTATTAAAATGAAAGTCACAAGTTGATAAATTCTCAAATCACTGAAATGAATGAAAGAAAAGATCTTCAAAAGATATATGTAATAATTTATGTTTGTTTTAAGTTTTAATGTCATTCCTTACTTTCAGATCTTCAAAAGATCTTCAAAGATCTTCAAAAGATATATGTAATAATTTAAGTTTGTTTTAAGTTTTAATGTCATTCCTGACATTCCTGACAAAAGTTGGAAAAACACTTTTTTTATTTAATAACAAACACGAACCGAAGACAGACAATATCTTTAGTTTATTATCAAATAAATATCATAGTTATGAAGCTGTTTAACATAAAATTAAAAGCTGAGATGGTCCAGAAATGACGCAAAAAATTAATATCAGCCATTATTTAGCAAAATTTGAACTTTAAAATAAAGAGCGAGGCATTGATGAGGGGCATTAATGAGAGGATTTTATTCTAGTTTCCTTTTTGTCGGAATGGAATTGTAAATACAACAACTCAACCAAAAGAATTCTTTGTATAACAAACTCGTACACAAAACATCAAAAAACTCGTACAATTCATCTCAAGGCGTTGGTAGCATTGGTCAGGAAACCACCGCTATTTTTGTGCGAGGCTTAAGTTTTACATTGTGGTAAAATGACAAAATTTCTAAAATACTGTCAATTTAACAGAATCTTTGATTTTCAAAACTACTGACAAACAAAATAAACCTTTGTTTTATTTGTCTCTAAATAGCTTACAACTTGCTAGATATATAGAATGCACAAAACAAAAAACATAAATGAAGAACATATATCGAAAAAATTGGTTTTATCATTTAATGACGCACTAAAATGAACCATACACTGCTTTTGTCCAATCAGCGTATAACTTTATGGGTAAGTAATACCAGACCAAAGGAACTTCGAAGAGAACAAACAATTTCAGAAAGAAAAGTAGGCTGTATCGATTCGTAGCACCAAAAATTGGATTTAGTTTTTGCTGAAAAGCTTTAAAATTTGAGGGCACGTAGACAAAGCAAAGGAAGTCTCTGTTCAGATTAAACAAAATAAAAAAAAAGATTTGTTGCATTAATTCGTAACGTTCCAATTTTTGCAAGACATCAAAATTTAACTCTTTTCTTCAGTGTTTAGATTCTTTAATAATGATGTGCATTTATCTAAACAAAAATAATGTAACAAAGTGAAACATGAAAAGATTGTTTTGATAAATTAGTATGTTAAGATATGTATATGTATAAGGATATATAAATGTGGAGAGCCAGGGTAGCTTCAATCCAATAGAAGATGGAACCCAAATTTCAATCTATGTAAGTCCCCTTCTCCTTCCCCAAAGCTCTGTAGCAAAAATATTATTAAACATTACGGCTCAAAACTGCTGTTGATTTGATATTTTGACTGAATACTCCAATTTTGCCTAGTGATTAAATTGTAACCTAATAATTTACCCCAAAGCAAAATCAAGAGATATATTTGGGTCATATAGATCCTGTGTAATTGTTTATACGTTGGTGCGAGGCTATTACGAAACATGAATACTGATAAATTGCATAGAAAAAAAAATGTAGAAAAACCATTGGGAATTTATGTAGAAACCATTAATTGTGTAAAAAGGATGAACTTGGACATATTCTTTGCTCTTTATCAGTGTCTACTCAGGTCAAGAATGTGCCGAAGGATGGTTGATACCTAAGAGATTACCTGTACCTGTTAAAATTTGAGAAGTAATTACAAAAATATCTAGTTTTAGGATGAGTGTCCCTTTCCTATCAGTCAACAATGAGATAGAATCAGAAATGATCCTCATGAAATTTTAATTCCCAATAAAGGTTGAGCGACTGTCACAAATTTCATCAGTTTTTTTTAAGGCTAATGGTCTTTTTTGTTCCCGCCCAATTTCTGAAACAGATTCTAAGAATCTTAATAACGCCACTGCTAGTATCTATTCGATAGCAAACTCGTTTATGAGACTTGACAAAAACATAAACAAGTGGGAGAAAAAAACAAAAGATGTTTGTTTAGCAAAAGCACGTTAGATTCTACGGAGATTAATTTAAATGAACAGGTTATGTAAAAGAAAATATACCCACTGCTGAGCTAAAAATAGTGTTTTCTTTTGCACATCAATTTAAAGGGTAATCCTATATTGTTTCGCTCAGAGATTTTGATTCGATGTGCATTGAAAGCAAATGGTAGAACTTGTACGAAAAGTAGACAAATCTTTTATTTTCGAGATGGGTGTCTGTTTTGAAATGTAAAGCGTGAACTCTCCCAAACCTCAACCGAGACCGAGTACGTTTGGAAATGAAAATTGTTTGGCTATTGGGAGAACCCTTGGGTATTGAGAATTGCAAGCAGTTAGCCAGGTGGGTGAAACACCCACCTGGCTATTTTCTTTTAATCTTCAGTTCTCGAAGTCCACCAGTCCCCAAACTTAAACCTCGTCATGTTACTTCTGAATTCCTTTTTACAAATTGTGATGAAAATGAAATAAATGAAATAATTATGTGTATGAAATAACAATCCTGTGGAGTAGATGAAGTATCGTTAAAGCAACAAAAACAATTGTTATTTCTATTTTGACTCATCTGATTAATTTATCACTTGAAGAGGGAACTTTTCCAGAAAGACTTAAATTAGCCTGAGTGCTACTCCTTCACAAAGGGAAGTCAAAAAATGAACCGAGTAATTACCGATCCATTTCTATTTTACCTTTTTTTCGAAGATTTATGAGAAAGTAGTCCATGAAAGAATGTATGATTACCTCCAGGAGTAGAATCTTCTGTGCGATACCCAACTTGGCTTTCGCAAAGGACTTTCTACGGATATGCACCAGCTATCTGGAATTCAATCCCCTTGGAAATCCGGAACTCAAATAACCTTACTACCTTCAAGCGAGCAGTGAAGGGTCGTTCCAGAAATACTGTTTAGATTTGAATATCATGCGGTCCTCCTCTTTTCGATCTTTTCTTTTATTTTCTTTATTTTCTTTTCTTTCTCTTCGTCACTCCCCTTTTTTCTCTTTTTTTTCGTTTTTTGATAAATCCAGTTGATTCGTTGTTTCTGTTAGTTGATTGTTTAATTATTCTTTAGTTAAGTTTCTGCCCTAGTCAAGCACTTTTGTGCTTTCCTGGCAGGTTATGTGCATGTAATTATGTGTTTTTATTTAAATATATATGATTGAATTGAATTGAAGAATTCCTGCGAACAAAACTCTAGCACAGCTTGCATCAAACAATAAGTGCGTAATTGGTAATTTGATGTGTGTGTGTAGACTTGTTCCTGTGTTTGCGTACGTTTGTGTTTTTGTGCTCCTCAATCTCATCCTGCTAAATAACTAAGAAGACTAATCCGCCATTCCATCATAAATTTACTATGAAAAAGTAGCACATAAACAGAATTGATGGAAATAAAACTAATTTATTGGGAAGATAACAAGAGGAAAAGTTTGTGTAAAACGAAAAACTCAATGCATACCCGTACTAATGAACTTATTTTGGAAGAAATATAGCCTCTCAGGCGCATACGGGTTAAAGCACATAAAAAAGAATTTTTATTGAAATAGAAGAAAAGCGATAACAGTAAAAAGTTTGGGATTTCCCAAAAGGAATTTAAAAACCCTTGTCCATCGTATCTGCCCCCATTAAAATACAACAACGAAAACAAACAGTCCGCACATGCAAAAGTAAACTACCCAAAGAACAAGAGCTAAGAGCTCATATGGCACTTGTGACGAGGTCGGAAGAGCCGAGAGCTCATATGGTACGAGGTCGGAAGACCCAAGAGCCAAGAGCTCATTTGGCACTTGTGAGAAGGTCAGAACCTAAAGTTAAACTTTATAGCACAAGATCCTTCTAAATATCAAATTTCATTAAGATCTGGTCACCCTTTCGTAAGTTACAAATACCTCAATTTTCAAAATTACCTCCCCCCTCCCAATTCCACCAAAGAGAGCAGATCCGGTCCAGTTATGTCAGTCACGTATCTTAGACAGGTTTCTATTCTTCCCATCCAGTTTCATCCTGATCTCACCGCTTTAAGTATTTTCTAAGATTTCGGTCCCCCCAACTGCCCCCCCCCCCAATTACGTTTGATCCGGTTGAGATTTAGAATAAGATATCAGAGTTACGAGGTCCTTCTAAATATGAAGTTTCATGAAGATCCGATCACTCCTTCGTAAGTTAAAAATACGTTATTTTTCTTATTTTTCAGAATTACCCCCCCCCCCCCGCAATTGAGCGGATCCGTTCCAATTATGTAAATTACGTATGCAAGACTTTTGCTTATTTTTCCAACCAAGTTTCATCCCAATCCCTCCAATCTAAGCGTTTCCCATCATTTTAGGTCTCCCCACCCAAAACTTCCCCCAATGTCACCAGATCCGGTCAGGATTTAAAATAAGAGCTTTGAGCCACGATATCCTTCTAAAAATCAAATTTCATGGAGATCCAATCACCCGTTCGTAAGTTAAAAATACCTCATTTTTTCTAATTTTTCAGAATTAACCCCCCCCCCCCCCCAACTACCCAAAAGAGAGCGGATCCGTTCCGTTTATGTCAATCATCTATCTAGGACTTGTGTTTATTTTTCCCACCATGTTTCATCCCGATCCCTCCACTCTAAGTGTTTTCCAAGTTTTAGGTTCCCCCTCCCAACTCCCCGCCCCCATCACAAGATCTGGTCGGGATTTAAAATAAGAGCTCTAAGACACGATATCCTTCTAAACATCAAATTTCATTGAGATCCGATCACCCGTTCGCAAGTTGAAAATACCTCATTTTTCTAATTTTTAAGACTTACTCCCCCCCCCCCCAACTACCCCAAAGAGAACAAATAAGTTCCGATTATGTCAATCATGTATCTAGGACTTGCGCTTATTTTTCCCATCAAGTTTCATCCCGATCCCTCTACTCTAAGTGTTTTCCAAGATTTTAGGTTTCCCCCCTCCAACTCCCCCCAATGTCATCAGACCCAGTCGGGATTTAAAATAAGAGCTCTGGGACACAATATCATTCCAAACATCAAATTTCATTAAGATCCAATCACCCGCTCATAAGTTAAAAATACTTCATTTTTTCTATTTTTCCGAATTAACCGGCCCCTACTCCCCCCCCCCCCAGATGGTCAAATCGGGAAAACGACTATTTCTAATTTAATCTGGTCCGGTCCCTGATACGCTTGCCAAATTTCATCGTCCTAGCTTACCTGGAAGTGCCTAAAGTAGCAAAACCGGGACTTTAGGTTTTCCCCCTCCGACTCCCCCCAATGTCATCAGATCCGGTCGGGATTTAAAATAAGAGCTCTAAGACACAATATCATTCCAAACATGAAATTTCATTAAGATCCAAATACCCGCTGATAAGTTAAAAATACTTCATTTTTTCTATTTTTTGCGAATTAACCGGGCCCCCACTCGCCCCCAGATGGTCAAATCGGGAAAACGACTATTTCTAATTTAATCTGGTGCGGTCCCTGATACGCTTGCCAAATTTCATCGTCCTAGCTTACCTGGAAGTGCCTAAAGTAGCAAAACCGGGACAGACCGACAGACAGACAGACCGACAGAATTGGCGACTGCTATATGTCACTTGGTTAATACCAAGTGCCATAAAAAGGATGAATGTTTGAGAGGTTTTTCACTCTCAGAAATCATATACCTCAGGTGGCTAGTACCAAGCATGGCAGAAGTGTGCCAAGCATAGCGGAACTGTGAGAACAGTACTAAGAGTGAATGATCTGTGCCAAGCATGACATAAGTATCCCAAGCATGGCAGATGTCTGCTAAGTCTGATACAAGATCGTGATTTCATAGCAATCTGGGAATGTACATTATACAATTAGGCTAGTGAGTTAAGTAATTGAAAATTAAAGAGCCATTTGAAACAGACGGACAGAAAATAAAATCCTTCAATGATCTAAATGTGAAACGGTCAAACATTACTGTCTATGCATAATTGACTGAAAATGAAGAGAAATAAAAATAAATAATTATGCCAAACATAAAAGAAATGGGTACTGCTATATACAAATAATTAAAACCTAAACGATTAAAAATTAAAATGAGTGCTAAAGTTAAACCAAAAAGGACACAAATTACTGCCCATAGGAGTTCGACTAGAGTTCCGTTCTAACCGTAAACCAAAATAAAAAATTGTCGCTAAATAGAATCTGTAAACCTTAATTGTTGATGTTTCCTGTAATTAGTATATTAAACACTAAATAATTATACATTACACATTCAGTTCATTTTCAATATCTTTCCAGTCACCTTGATTTTTATAGAGGTTTTTTTTGTCAGTATTTTGGAATTAATAAGATGAAAGCTATTTTCCTTGTAATAAGATTAGGGCATTAACGTTATTTTGTGTTAGGGCGAGATGCACAAGATTTCGGAAAGAAACTTAAAGACGCTTTAATTAAATACCAAAAATGAACGAATTGTACAGAAAACGTAATAATTGTAGGAAAAACTATAAAAATCACAAATACTAAGCCCAAGTAAGATACAAGAAATTTATAAGAAAAAAACTAAAATTGTTTGTATTAAATGTATTTAATATACTTCAGACCAGATAAGAAACTTCATTATTTTTGGACATTGACGAAGATTGAGACAGAAATTTATGGAGGAAAAAATAATTTTCCTTGCCAATATTTTTTAACACATTTTTTTTATCAAACACGAAGATTTATCTATTCCAAATGAGACCAAATTATTTCTTCAAAATCACTGTTTTCATGCATTGAGTTCATGGTAAATTCACTGTTCTCCCCCGATCCCTTCTGTGCGTTTTTTTTCTTGCTGTTCACTTCAACTCGACTCAACCTTCTTTTTTTTCCTCTTTTTATTTCTTGAGACAAGCTTGAGTCCTTCGGTTGGTGGGCTGTTGTACATTTTACAGACACAGGTTCTCTGATTTCCATATTCCTTGCAACCCTTAAGTCTAAAATTTCAGGAAGTAAGGATTCATTCCAGAAGGCTTCAAGCTTCGGAAATATTTTTTCCCAGTAGTCTTTCGATCGGTGAACTGTAATTATTTCCCAATCCTCAATAGAGTTATAAACTATTAAGTGGCATACCATTTTATCCAGTATCTCGAGTTGGCCTTGTATCTGGGCGAAATACCTGTGATTTTTTTTTAGCTGAAGACCTTCACTGGATAATTCAAGAAAAAATGCTTTAACTAAATTTTTTGACTGGGCCACATCATAAATGGTTTTGAACTCTGGTATATTATGCACCGTTTTTATCTCTATAGGTGTGCCATTAGGGAGCAGCCCATCTACAGATGCAGCAAGATACTGATACTGTGGATGCACACTGAGTCCTATTTGATCTCCCTTTACGACTTTTAAGTTGAATTTGTTTTCATATGCTTCTAGTGCCACTACTTCTAAATCTAAGCCCTTTTTCATTAGGGCAGAGCAGAATCTAGGTCCCAAGTTTCGAATTTGCTTAACAATTGGGGCGACTCTGGTGCTGTTTTTTCTGGTTGCAATTCTGTGGAAGTAACTACTAGTTATTCTCTTAGATCTTTCTTCAACCCAAGTGTCATTTTTGGATTGGCCCTTGGTACTGTTGAACAAACAGCTTATACTGGCAAAATCCAATTTTAAATTCTCGTCAGTATATTTTTGTATGGCCAAATTCATTTCATCAGAAGTCATGTCTGGCTTATTGCAATTTGGTCCATAGTCACGATTACCAAAGTTATAGTTTCTATTTTTTAACTTAGCAACGTGTTTTCCTCCAAGAGCACTATAATAACTGGTCAAATACGTTTAGATATTACACGGAGTTTAGCCGTTTTATTACAATATTTTTTTGTTACGCTAGAAGGACTAAGCCCAAAAATATTTTTCCAAGCTAATTGATGCCATTTTGGACCTGAATTATAAGCAAGACTTGCTCCATGAACTCTTGCATGATATGAACCTCGTTTAGACCGGCTTATTTGCTTTCCTCCGATGAATTTAGCAACAACTGACATGTAGCTTTCAGCTAAGTTTGTAGTTGCGTCATTTCGAAGCTGCTCTGCTTTTCGACACACAATATCGACCTCTGTCATAACATCTTCAAACACGTGCAGGGGAAAATTATTCCACCGATCTTCTATTTTACTATTCACGGTCAATTCAGCAATCTTAGGACATCCAGAATCACATTTTGTGTGGTTTCCGAAAACATGGTACGGACCTCTTTTTAACAAGATTTTCAATTCTTCTGCTGTTCCCATTATTTTCAGAATTTATTTTTATCGCACCCCTTAAATTTTTTGTCAGTTGCTGGATAATTCCTCGGGAAGACATTTTGTGTACAAACCTTTTTTATTTTTGCACAAATTATATAGATGGGCTGTATAGTTTTTGTGACGTGATTTGCACATTCATGTTTCCGTATGTTGGAACCGTAGGAAACAATTTGTTTTAGCTTATAAAAAACACTGGAATCACCGTCACCGATAAACTCTAAAAACTGTAATCCGTGCATCTCCTCACTGGAACGAAAGCCTTCAACTAGAATATCTGTTTCCATGCTCCTTGAATTTCCGTTATAATTCAGAAAGCAGAAATGATCTTTGGGAATTACTTTGGCGTTTGCAGAAGAAAAACATATATAACAGTATTTATTTTTTATGCCAACATATAACAGTTTTTTCGTAAATGCATCTATGAAAACTGCAACACATCCTTTGGCCGAATAATCGTGTCCTTTGCTACGCTTATTCCAGCCTCCATCACATATCACTTTTGTCCAGTATGAGTCCTCCTTATACCTATCATCATGAATGGCTGATTTTAAGGCCTCTCGTCCATTTTCTAGCAAAATTTCCGATAAACTATTCATCCAAGCATTACCAAGCTGCCTTTCAATACGGGAATAAACTATTCGTGACATTGGTTTCACTCCAAGCACCCCGAAGAATTCACACAGTGTAGAATACCCTCCTCCACTACCCATGGCTCCCCAAACACCCTTCAAATTCAAGCAGCCTTTAAGACTTGATTTTTTTTTCGGAAAAAGCAACCTGTGTCTGGTCCGTAAACTTGAAAGATATTCTTTTACGCTTGTTGCTGGACATTCTGGTTCACCTTTAATCCTCTTTTCCCAGTTACACTTATTACACTTAACTTTCAGTTCAGTTTTCAGGCCTTTCTTTTCTAATTGCTTTATAATCAATTTTCGTGATCGCAACTGATTTTGTGTCTGAATGCTGAAATTACTTCAGCAAGGAAATACCTTAGATTCACAATGCAGTTTCCATCTGGAATTCCAGATAAGTCTATCTCAGTATTCGTATCGGGGCAATCAACACCGTAAGAACCACTACCGTCTTCCCAATTTATTTGAATCGTCTATGAGAGGATTTGCTGAAAATTCTTCTGAAATTTTCGATCCATTTGACAAATTATCTTTATCTTGTTCTCCAAGCAGCACCTTTCTAAAAAAAAATGAAAAGAACCATGGAAAAACAAAACAGCGACCCCGGCTCAATAGTAAACGAAAGTCTAAAAAACGAAATTTTGATACTATAAATACGTCAAAAGAATCGGATTTTAATTAAATTTAGTCCTAACCATCAAAAGATAAGAGCCTGAG
The DNA here is from genome assembly GCF_032884065.1 of Artemia franciscana. Taxonomy (NCBI): domain Eukaryota; kingdom Metazoa; phylum Arthropoda; class Branchiopoda; order Anostraca; family Artemiidae; genus Artemia; species Artemia franciscana. Next base: position 3,548 of record NW_027063221.1, on the reverse strand, counting down.
AAAATTTGTCTTATTTTGGAAAAAAGGGGGAAACACGCCCTAAAAGTCATAGAATTGTTTTGCCAGAAGACTGATCAAGGGTGCGTGTTTATTTGTTTTTTGTTTTCTTTTTCCCAGGGGTGATTGTATCGACCCATTGGTCCTAGGGTGTCGCAAGAGGGCTCATTTTAATGAAAATGAAAAGTTCCAAGTGCCCTTTTTAAGCGACCAAAAATTGGAGGGCACCTAGGCCCCCTCCCACTTTCATTTTTTTTCTCAAAGTCAACAGATCAAAATTTTGAGATAGCCATTTTCTTAAGCATAGTCAAAAAACATAATAAGATGTCTTGGGGACGACTTACTCCCCCATAGTTCCCGGGGGAGGGGCTACAAGTTATAAACTTTGATCAGTGTTTACCTTGACCTGATGCCCACTTAATTGGACAATCTGTCTTGGCTTTTTCTACAATTGGCCATGACTTGACTTTTCCCACAACTATTCCTTTTAATTAAAAGTCAACGGTTGAGGGGTTTTGGCTGAGGGGGGGGGGGGGGGGGGTAGAGGGGAGGGAGCTACGTTGAAGGATCTTTACTTAGAGGAATTTGTCACGGGGGAAAAGAAATTCAATGAAGGGGCATAGGATTTTCTAGCATTATTAAAAAAAATACTGAAAAATAATAATGAAGAAGTTTTTCAACTGAAAGTAAGGAGCAGCATTAAAACATAAAACGAACAGAAATTATTACGCATATGAGGGGTTCATCTCCTCCTAAATACCTCGCTCTTTCCGTTAAAGTAATTTCAACTATATATTCTACGGACTTGGTGATTCTAGGGTCATTCTTAAAGAACCGGGAGAAACTTTAAGCTTTAGTGTAAAGAGCGAGGTATTGACGAAAGGGCAAACCCCCTCATATATGTAATACAAATATACAAAGTTCTAGGTGCTTTTATAAGTTACCAAAAATTGGAGGGCAACTAGACCTCCTCCCCCACCCCATTTTCTTCAAAATCGTCAGAACGAAAATATGAGAAAGCCATTTAGACAAAAAAAGATATGCAAATTTCGTTGTGCGGTTAGCCAAATCAAAACATGCATTAATTTAAAAACGTTCAGAAATTACATAAAAAAAGTTTTTTTAACTTCAAGTAAGGAGCGTCATTAAAACTTAAAACGAACAGAAATTATTCCGTATATGAAAGGGGTAGTCCCCTCCTCAACGCCTCGCTCTTTACGCTAAAGTTTCTTATTGTTTTAAAAAGTATAGTTGTGAGAAAGAGTCAAACTTTAGCGTAGAGAGCGGGACATTGAGGGGACTACCCCCTTTCATAAACGGAATAATTTTTGTTCGTTTTAATGTCGCTCCTTACATGCAGTTAAAAAAAACTTGTTTTTTTTTATTTAATGGACAAGAGGGAATGAAACTTGTATATGTAATTTTTACTTACCGGTATTTTAAATTCAGCCACCTTTTGTTGATAATTTTCTTCCTCATATCTCAAATGTCTTGTTGACTTCAGTTGACAAGTCAACTGATCAGAGACACAATGCCTTGGAGGCGTAATGCCTAAAATGGATAAGAATCCCGCCTTTTTTTCCTATTGGCTGATGAACAACGCTATTAAGCCGGAAACAGGGGTAAAATAAGTAAAAAGTAAGCACATTTTGAAATTGTATTTTTCTGATTTTGCTTTCAAACTATTTATGATAGACATCAGAAATTTTCTGTAATGGTTGTAGATTATAAAATCTACATATGATCCAAAATTCTACCCTCTGGCGCCAACTTCATACCTTCTAGCAAGAAAAATGTTGAAAATTAAAAATAATTTTTGCACCGTTAAAATAAAAATATAACAATTCTGCAACCAACATTTTTTTTTAAATACTGGCAGGATGAACTAAAAAAAAAATCTACTGTCATTTCCCATCCACTAAATTTTTATTCACCAAACTAAAATAACTTGATTTCTTTTTTTGCACAATAGGTAAAGCATATACAGAAAAAGTGAAACCAACATTTTTTTCCTTTTTAACTCGAGAGTCATCAAAAAAAAAAAATCAGTTCAAAATCACCAAAATCGCAGAAGTTATTCATGATTTTCTATCATAGGAGAAATAGCATTGGACACAAATTAAGACCATTAGCCTTAAGGCATTATAATATCGAGATGAATCCTATTTTGATATTTGAGGTTTGTAAAGTTATATGAACCCTCTAGGATTTCCTCCATTCGCGCCAAAAATTCTATTACCTAGGCGGATCACATTGGCACAATCTATTTAACTACTTAAAACAACTATAAAACTTTCAGTATTTCTTCCAGAGTTTTTTACTGATATTCTAGGGCTATTGGTTCGATCCGATCAGCCCTGAATACGAAAAAAAAAACAACAAAAATTCACAATCTTCCTTCTAAAAAATTGTGTTATTTCCAAATTTTTATTGACAGGATTGGACAGTTCTTCAATATAGTTTACTGATATGCTGAATTCAATCGGGGTAATTTTCATCAGAAACTCTTGCTTTTTTGGTTGCGTTTAAGCTTTTTTTTTGTAAATGTAAATTAAGCTTAAATGTAAATTTAAGTTTGTAAATTTTGTTGGGTATTCTGTTTGTTTCTTCCAAAAAATGTTGGTTATTTTGGGACTGGGTATGAACATGAACATACACATACAAATGTTCATACATACACATGTATGTGCATATGTAATGCATGCACATGTATCTGCATGTGCTTCAGGTATTCTCTGCATACCTTCAGAAAAAATGTAGGAAATTTTTGGAGCGGGATAGGGACGTAGAAATAAATATGTAGCCCTCTTGATTCCCGAGAACTTTTTATACTACGCCTGTAATTTTAGTGCTGAACGACATTTTTATATTTTACAAGAACGTTTACATTTACATGTCCATCGACATGTATTAAATGAGGCTATTAAAATGAGAGAGAGATGCTTAGTCCTATAGGGAATTTAACCGAGATAGAGGAAGGGGGCAAGGGTTACCAAAGGTATATTTCAGAGATTTAAATAGTAATATATTTAATCTTTTTTTTTATTCATGCACAAAATATTTAACGGCTTCTTGTCAAACAGTTTGTGGTAACGAACTGTAGTAAGGAGTGACCCGGCTCAATAGTAAATGAAACTCTAAAAAACGGAATTTTGATCCTAAAATACATCAAAAGAATGTATTTGGTGTATAGAAATACACCAGGTGTCATCGCATCGACCAAGTGGTCCTAGAATGTCGCAAGAGGGCTCATTATAAGGGAATGAAAAGTTCTAGTGCACTTTTTAAGTGACCAAAAAATTGGAGGGCACCTAGGCCCCCTCTCACGCTCATTTTTCCCCCAAATTCAACGGATCAAAATTTTGAGATAGCCATTTTGTTTCGCATAGTCGAAAACCATAATAACTGTGTCTTTGGGGAATATTTAATCCCCCACAGTTCCTGGGGGAGGGGCTGCAAGTTACAAACTTTGTCTAGTGTTCACATACAGTAATGGTTATTGGGAAGTGTTGAGACGTTTTCAGGGGGATTTTTATGGTTTGGGGTTGAGG
>NW_027063220.1:41050-72434 GCF_032884065.1 Artemia franciscana | reverse complement strand
ACGTATGTTGAAAAAATGAAGATATTAGACTGTTTTATGATTGCACATGGTAAAGAATGTGATTAAAGGATCTTTTCCTATTTCAAAAGTTTTAGTTTTCGAGGGTAATAGCTACGTATGTTGAAAAAATGAATATATTAGACTATTTTATGATTGCACATGGTAAAGAATGTGATTAAAGGCTCTTTTCCTATTTCAAAAGTTTTAGTTTTCGAGGGTAATAGCTACGTATGTTCAAAAATGAAGATATTAGACAATTTTATGATTGCACATGGTAAAGCATGTGATTAAAGGCTCTTTTCCTATTTCAAAAGTTTTAGTTTTCGAGGGTAATAGCTACGTATGTTGAAAAAAATGAAGATATTAGACTATTTTATGATTGCACATGGTAAAGAATGTGATTAAAGGCTCTTTTCCTAATTCAAAAGTTTTAGTTTTCGAAGGTAATAGCTAGGTCTGTGGAAAAAATGAAGATATTAGACTATTTTATGATTGCACATGGTAAAGAATGTGATTAAAGGCTCTTTTCCTATTTCAAAAGTTTTAGTTTTGAGGGTAATAGCTACGTATGTTGAAAAAATGAAGATATTAGACAATTTTATGATTGTACATGGTAAAGAATGTGATTAAAGGCTCTTTTCCTATTTCAAAAGTTTTAGTTTTCGAGGGTAATAGCTACGTATGCTGAAAAAATGAAGATATTAGACTATTTTATGATTGCACATGGTAAAGAATGTGATTAACGGCTCTTTTCCTATTTCAAAAGTTTTAGTTTTCGAGGGTAATAGCTACGTATGTTGAAAAAATGAAGATATTAGACTATTTTATGATTGCAAATGGTAAAGAATGTGATTAAAGGCTCTTTTCCTATGTCAAAAGTTTTAGTTTTCGAGGGTAATAACTACGTATGTTGAAAAAAATGAAGATATTAGACTATTTTATGATTGCAAATGGTAAAGAATGTGATTAAAGGCTCTTTTCCTATTTCAAAAGTTTTAGTTTTCGAGGGTAATAGCTACGTATGTTGAAAAAATGAAGATATTAGACTATTTTATGATTGCAAATGGTAAAGCATGCGATTAAAGGCTCTTTTCCTATTTCAAAAGTTTTAGTTTTTGAGGGTAATAGCTACGTATGTTGAAAAAATGAAGATATTAGACTATTTTATCATTGCCAATGGTAAAGAATGTGATTAAAGGCTCTTTTCCTATTTCAAAAGTTTTAGTTTTCGAGGGTAATAGCTACGTATGTTGAAAAAATGAAGATATTAGACTATTTTATGATTGCACATGGTAAAGAATGTGATTAAAGGCTCTTTTCCTATTTCAAAAGTTTTAGTTTTCGAGGGTAATAGCTACGTATGCTGAAAAAAATGAAGATATTAGACTATTTTATGATTGCACATGGTAAAGAATGTGATTAAAGGCTCTTTTCTTTTTTCAAAAGTTTTAGTTTTCGAGGGTAATAGCTACGTATGTTGAAAAAAATTAAGATATTAGACTATTTTATGATTGCAAATGGTAAAGAATGTGATTAAAGGCTCTTTTCCTATGTCAAAAGTTTTAGTTTTTGAGGGTAATAGCTACCTATGTTGAAAAAATGAAGATATTAGACAATTTTATGATTGCACATGGTAAAGAATGTGATTAAAGGCTCTTTTCCTATTTCAAAAGTTTTAGTTTTCGAGGGTAATAGCTACGTATGTTGAAAAAATGAAGATATTAGACTATTTTATGATTGCAAATGGTAAAGAATGTGATTAGAGGCTCTTTTCCTATTTCAAAAGTTTTAGTTTTTGAGGGTAATAGCTACGTATGTTGAAAAAATGAAGATATTAGACTATTTTATGATTGCACATGGTAAAGAATGTGATTAAAGGCTCTTTTCCTATTTCAAAAGTTTTAGTTTTCGAGGGTAATAGCTACGTATGTTGAAAAAATGAAGATATTATACAATTTTATGATTGCACATGGTAAAGAATGTGATTAAAGGCTCTTTTCCAATTTCAAAAGTTTTAGTATTCGAGGGTAATAGCTAGGTCTTTTGAAAAAATGAAGATATTAGACTATTTTATGATTGCACATGGTGAAGAATGTGATTAAAGGCTCTTTTCCTATTTCAAAAGTTTTACATTTCGAGGGTAATAGCTACGTATGTTGAAAAAAAGAAGATATTAGACTATTTTATGATTGCATATGGTAAAGAATGTGATTAAAGGCTCTTTTCCTATTTCAAAAGTTTTAGTTTTCGAGGGTAATAGCTACGTATGTTGAAAAAATGAATATATTAGACTATTTTATGATTGCATATGGTAAAGAATGTGATTAAAGGCTCTTTTCCTATTTCAAAAGTTTTAGTTTTCGAGGGTAATAGCTACGTATGTTGAAAAAATGAATATATTAGACTATTTTATGATTGCACATGGTAAAGAATGTGATTAAAGGCTCTTTTCCTATTTCAAAAGTTTTAGTTTTCGAAGGTAATAGCTAGGTCTGTGGAAAAAATGAAGATATTAGACTATTTTATGATTGCACATGGTAAAGAATGTGATTAAAGGCTCTTTTCCTATTTCAAAAGTTTTAGTTTTTGAGGGTAATAGCTACGTATGTTGAAAAAATGAAGATATTAGACAATTTTATGATTGTACATGGTAAAGAATGTGATTAAAGGCTCTTTTCCTATTTCAAAAGTTTTAGTTTTCGAGGGTAATAGCTACGTATGCTAAAAAAATGAAGATATTAGACTATTTTATGATTGCCCATGGTAAAGAATGTGATTAACGGCTCTTTTCCTATTTCAAAAGTTTTAGTTTTCGAGGGTAATAGCTACGTATGTTGAAAAAATGAAGATATTAGACTATTTTATGATTGCAAATGGTAAAGAATGTGATTAAAGGCTCTTTTCCTATGTCAAAAGTTTTAGTTTTCGAGGATAATAACTACGTATGTTGAAAAAAATGAAGATATTAGACTATTTTATGATTGCAAATGGTAAAGAATGTGATTAAAGGCTCTTTTCCTATGTCAAAAGTTTTAGTTTTCGAGTATAATAACTACGTATGTTGAAAAAATGAAGATATTAGACTATTTTATGATTGCAAATGGTAAAGAATGTGATTAAAGGCTCTTTTCCTATTTCAAAAGTTTTAGTTTTCGAGGGTAATAGCTACGTATGTTGAAAAAATGAAGATATTAGACTATTTTATGATTGCAAATGGTAAAGCATGTGATTAAAGGCTCTTTTCCTATTTCAAAAGTTTTAGTTTTTGAGGGTAATAGCTACGTATGTTGAAAAAATGAAGATATTAGACTATTTTATCATTGCCAATGGTAAAGAATGTGATTAAAGGCTCTTTTCCTATTTCAAAAGTTTTAGTTTTCGAGGGTAATAGCTACGTATGTTGAAAAAATGAAGATATTAGGACTATTTTATGATTGCACATGGTAAAGAATGTGATTAAAGCTCTTTTCCTATTTCAAAAGTTTTAGTTTTCGAGGGTAATAGCTACGTATGTTGAAAAAATGAAGATATTAGACTACTTTATGATTGCACATGGTAAAGAATGTGATTAAAGGCTCTTTTCCTTTTTCAAAAGTTTTACATTTCGAGGGTAATAGCTACGTATGTTGAAAAAATTAAGATATTAGAACATTTTATGATTGCAAATGGTAAACAATGTGATTAAAGGCTCTTTTCCTATGTCAAAAGTTATAGTTTTTGAGGGTAATAGCTACCTATGTTGAAAAAATGAAGATATTAGACAATTTTATGATTGCACATGGTAAAGAATGTGATTAAAGGCTCTTTTCCTATTTCAAAAGTTTTAGTTTTCGAGGGTAATAGCTACGTATGTTGAAAAAATGAAGATATTAGACTATTTTATGATTGCAAATGGTAAAGAATGTGATTAGAGGCTCTTTTCCTATTTCAAAAGTTTTAGTTTTTGAGGGTAATAGCTACGTATGTTGAAAAAATGAAGATATTAGACTATTTTATGATTGCACATGGTAAAGAATGTGATTAAAGGCTCTTTTCCTATTTCAAAAGTTTTAGTTTTCGAGGGTAATAGCTAAGTATGTTGAAAAAATGAAGATATTATACAATTTTATGATTGCACATGGTAAGGAATGTGATTAAAGGCTCTTTTCCAATTTCAAAAGTTTTAGTATTCGAGGGTAATAGCTAGGTCTGTTGAAAAAATGAAGATATTAGACTATTTTATGATTGCACATGGTGAAGAATGTGATTAAAGGCTCTTTTCCTATTTCAAAAGTTTTACATTTCGAGGGTAATAGCTACGTATGTTGAAAAAAAGAAGATATTAGACTATTTTATGATTGCATATGGTAAAGAATGTGATTAAAGGCTCTTTTCCTATTTCAAAAGTTTTAGTTTTCGAGGGTAATAGCTACGTATGTTGAAAAAATGAATATATTAGACTATTTTATGATTGCATATGGTAAAGAATGTGATTAAAGGCTCTTTTCCTATTTCAAAAGTTTTAGTTTTCGAGGGTAATAGCTACGTATGTTGAAAAAATGAATATATTAGACTATTTTATGATTGCACATGGTAAAGAATGTGATTAAAGGCTCTTTTCCTATTTCAAAAGTTTTAATTTTCGAGGGTAATAGCTACGTATGTTGAAAAAATGAAGATATTAGACTATTTTATGATTGCAAATGATAAAGAATGTGATTAAAGGCTCTTTTCCTATTTCAAAAGTTTTAGTTTTCGAGGGTAATAGCTACGTATGTTGAAAAATTGAAGACATTAGACTATTTCATGATTGCACATGGTAAAGAATGTGATTAAAGGCTTTTTTCCTATTTCATAAGTTTTAGTTTTCGAGGGTAATAGCTACGTCTGTTGAAAAATGAAGATATTAGACTATTTTATGATTGCAAATGGTAAAGAATGTGATTAAAGGCTCTTTTCGTATTTCAAAAGTTTTAGTTTTCGAAGGTAATAGCTAGGTCTGTGGAAAAAATGAAGATATTAGACTATTTTATGATTGCACATGGTAAAGAATGTGATTAAAGGCTCTTTTCCTATTTCAAAAGTTTTAGTTTTCGAGGGTAATAGCTACGTATGTTGAAAAAATGAAGATATTAGACAATTTTATGATTGCACATGGTAAAGCATGTGATTAAAGGCTCTTTTCCTATTTCAAAAGTTTTAGTTTTCGAGGGTAATAGCTATGTATGTTGAAAAAATGAAGATATTAGACTATTTTATGATTGCACATGGTAAAGCATGTGAATAGAGGCTCTTTTCCTATTTCAAAAGTTTTAGTTTTCGAGGGTAATAGCTACGTATGTTGAAAAAATGAAGATATTAGACTATTTTATGATTGCACATGGTAAAGAATGTGATTAAAGGCTCTTTTCCTATTTCAAAAGTTTTAGTTTTCGAGGGTAGTAGCTACGTATGTTGAAAAAATGAAGATATTAGACTATTTTATGATTGCAAATGGTAAAGAATGTGATTAAAGGCTCTTTTCCTAATTCAAAAGTTTTAGTTTTCGAAGGTAATAGCTAGGTCTGTGGAAAAAATGAAGATATTAGACTATTTTATGATTGCACATGGTAAAGAATGTGATTAAAGGCTCTTTTCCTATTTCAAAAGTTTTAGTTTTTGAGGGTAATAGCTACGTATGTGGAAAAAATGAAGATATTAGACAATTTTATGATTGCACATGGTAAAGAATGTGATTAAAGGCTCTTTTCCTATTTCAAAAGTTTTAGTTTTCGAGGGTAATAGCTACGTATGCTGAAAAAATGAAGATATTAGACTATTTTATGATTGCACATGGTAAAGAATGTGATTAAAGGCTCTTTTCCTATGTCAAAAGTTTTAGTTTTCGAGGATAATAACTACGTATGTTGAAAAAATGAAGATATTAGACTATTTTATGATTGCAAATGGTAAAGAATGTGATTAAAGGCTCTTTTCCTATTTCAAAAGTTTTAGTTTTCGAGGGTAATAGCTACGTATGTTGAAAAAATGAAGATATTAGACTATTTTATGATTGCAAATGGTAAAGAATGTGATTAAAGGCTCTTTTCCTATTTCAAAAGTTTTAGTTTTCGAGGGTAATAGCTACGTATGTTGAAAAAATGAAGATATTAGACTATTTTATGATTGCACATGGTAAAGAATGTGATTAAAGGCTCTTTTCCTATTTCAAAAGTTTTAGTTTTCGAGGGTAATAGCTACGTATGTTGAAAAAATGAAGATATTAGACTATTTTATGATTGCACATGGTAAAGAATGTGATTAAAGGCTCTTTTCCTATTTCAAAAGTTTTAGTTTTCGAGGGTAATAGCTACGTATGTTGAAAAAATGAAGATATTAGACAATTTTATGATTGCACATGGTAAAGCATGTGATTAAAAGCTCTTTTCCTATTTCAAAAGTTTTAGTTTTCGAGGGTAATAGCTACGTATGTTGAAAAAATGAAGATATTAGACTATTTTATGATTGCACATGGTAAAGAATGTGATTAAAGGCTCTTTTCCTATTTCAAAAGTTTTAGTTTTCGAGGGTAATAGCTACGTATGTTGAAAAAATGAAGATATTAGACAATTTTATGATTGCACATGGTAAAGCATGTGATTAAAGGCTCTTTTCCTATTTCAAAAGTTTTAATTTTCGAGGGTAATAGCTAAGTATGTTGAAAAAATGAAGATATTAGACTATTTTATGATTGCAAGTGGTAAAGAATGTGATTAAAGGCTCTTTTCCTATTTCAAAAGTTTTAGTTTTCGAGGGTAATAGCTACGTATGTTGAAAAAATGAAGACATTAGACTATTTCATGATTGCACATGGTAAAGAATGTGATTAAAGGCTCTTTTCCTATTTCATAAGTTTTAGTTTTCGAGGGTAATAGCTACGTCTGTTGAAAAAATGAAGATATTAGACTATTTTATGATTGCAAATGGTAAAGAATGTGATTAAAGGCTTTTTCCGTATTTCAAAAGTTTTAGTTTTCGAAGGTAATAGCTAGGTCTGTGGAAAAAATGAAGATATTAGACTATTTTATGATTGCACATGGTAAAGAATGTGATTAAAGGCTCTTTTCCTATTTCAAAAGTTTTAGTTTTCGAGGGTAATAGCTACGTATGTTGAAAAAATGAAGATATTAGACAATTTTATGATTGCACATGGTAAAGCATGTGATTAAAGGCTCTTTTCCTATTTCAAAAGTCTTAGTTTTCGAGGGTAATAGCTACGTATGTTGAAAAAATGAAGATATTAGACTATTTTATGATTGCACATGGTAAAGAATGTGATTAAAGGCTCTTTTCCTATTTCAAAAGTTTTAGTTTTCGAGGGTAATAGCTATGTATGTTGAAAAAATGAAGATATTAGACAATTTTATGATTGCACATGGTAAAGCATGTGATTAAAGGCTCTTTTCCTATTTCAAAAGTTTTAGTCTTCGAGGGTAATAGCTACGTATGTTGAAAAAATGAAGATATTAGACTATTTTATGATTGCAAATGGTAAAGAATGTGATTAAAGGCTCTTTTCCGATTTCAAAAGTTTTAGTTTTCGAAGGTAATAGCTAGGTCTGTGGAATAAATGAAGATATTAGACTATTTTATGATTGCACATGGTAAAGAATGTGATTAAAGGCTTATTTCCTATTTCAAAAGTTTTAGTTTTTGAGAGTAATAACTACTTATGTAGAAAAAATGAAGATATTAAACAATTTTATGATTGCACATGGTAAAGAATGTGATTAAAGGGTCTTTTCCTATTTCAAAAGTTTTAGTTTTCGAGCGTAATAGCTACGTATGTTGAAAAAATGAAGATATTAGACTATTTTATGATTGCACATGGTAAAGAATGTGAATAAAGGCTCTTTTCCTATTTCAAAAGTTTTAGTTTTCGAGGGTAATAGCTACGTATGTTGAAAAAATGAAGATATTAGACAATTTTATGATTGCACATGGTAAAGAATGTGATTAAAGGCTCTTTTCCTATTTCAAAAGTTTTAGTCTTCGAGGGTAATAGCTACGTATGTTGAAAAAATGAAGATATTAGACTATTTTATGATTGCAAATGGTAAAGAATGTGATTAAAGGCTCTTTTCTATTTCAAAAGTTTTAGTATTCGAGGGTAATAGCTAGGTCTGTTAAAAAAATGAAGATATTAGACTATTTTATGATTGCACATGGTAAAGAATGTGATTAAAGGCTCTTTTCCTATTTCAAAAGTTTTAGTTTTCGAGGGTAATAGCTACGTATGTTGAAAAAATGAAGATATTAGACTATTTTATGATTGCACATGGTAAAGAATGTGATTAAAGGCTCTTTTCCTATTTCAAAAGTTTTAGTTTTCGAGGGTAATAGCTATGTATGTTGAAAAAATGAAGATATTAGACTATTTTATGATTGCAAATGGTAAAGAATATGATTAAAGGCTCTTTTCCTATTCCAAAAGTTTTAGTTTTTGAGGGTAATAGCTACGTATGTTGAAAAAATGAAGATATTAGACTATTTTATGATTGCAAATGGTAAAGAATGTGATTAAAGGCTCTTTTTCTATTTCAAAAGTTTTAGTTTTCGAGGGTAATAGCTACGTTTGTTGAAAAAATGAAGATATTAGACTATTTCATGATTGCACATGGTAAAGAGTGTGATTAAAGGCTCTTTTCCTATGTCAAAAGTTTTAGTTTTCGAGGGTAATAGCTTTGTCTGTGGAAAAAATGAAGATATTAGACAATTTTATTATTGCACATGGTAAAGAATGTGATTAATAGCTATTTTCCTATTTCAAAAGTTTAAGTTTTCGAGGGTAATAGCTACGTATGTTGAAAAAATGAAGATATTAGACTATTTTATGATTGCACATGGTAAAGAATGTGATTAAAGGCTCTTTTCCAATTTCAAAAGTTTTAGTTTTTGAGGGTAATAGCTACGTATGTTGAAAAAATGAAGATATTAGACTATTTTATGATTGCAAATGGTAAAGAATGTAACTAAAGGCTCTTTTCCTATGTCAAAAGTTTTAGTTTTCTAGGGTAATAGCTTTGTCTGTGGAAAAAATGAAGATATTAAACTATTTTACGATTGCACATGGTAAAGAATGTGATTAAAGGCTCTTTTCCTAATTCAAAAGTTTTAGTTTTCGAGGGTAATAGCTATGTATCTTGAAAAAATGAAGATATTAGACTATTTTATGATTGCACATGTAAAGAATGTGATTAAAGGCTCTTTTCCTATTTCAAAAGTTTTAGTTTTCGAGGGTAATAGCTACGTATGTTGAAAAAATGAATATATTAGACTATTTTATGATTGCACATGGTAAAGAATGTGATTAAAGGCTCTTTTCCTATTTCAAAAGTTTTAGTTTTCGAGGGTAATAGCTACGTATGTTCAAAAATGAAGATATTAGACAATTTTATGATTGCATATGGTAAAACATGTGATTAAAGGCTCTTTTCCTATTTCAAAAGTTTTAGTTTTCGAGGGTAATAGCTACGTATGTTGAAAAAAATGAAGATATTAGACTATTTTATGATTGCACATGGTAAAGAATGTGATTAAAGGCTATTTTCCTATTTCAAAAGTTTTAGTTTTCGAGGGTAATAGCTACGTATGTTGAAAAAATGAAGATATTAGACAATTTTATGATTGCACATGGTAAAGCATGTGATTAAAGGCTCTTTTCCTATTTCAAAAGTTTTAATTTTCGAGGGTAATAGCTGCGTATGTTGAAAAAATGAAGATATTAGACTATTTTATGATTGCAAATGGTAAAGAATGTGATTAAAGGCTCTTTTCCTATTTCAAAAGTTTTAGTTTTCGAGGGTAATAGCTACGTATGTTGAAAAATTGAAGACATTAGACTATTTCATGATTGCACATGGTAAAGAATGTGATTAAAGGCTCTTTTCCTATTTCATAAGTTTTAGTTTTTGAGGGTAATAGCTACGTCTGTTGAAAAAATGAAGATATTAGACTATTTTATGATTGCAAATGGTAAAGAATGTGATTAAAGGCTCTTTTCGTATTTCAAAAGTTTTAGTTTTCGAAGGTAATAGCTAGGTCTGTGGAAAAAATGAAGATATTAGACTATTTTATGATTGCACATGGTAAAAAATGTGATTAAAGGCTCTTTTCCTATTTCAAAAGTTTTAGTTTTCGAGGGTAATAGCTACGTATGTTGAAAAAATGAAGATATTAGACAATTTTATGATTGCACATGGTAAAGCATGTGATTAAAGGCTCTTTTTCTATTTCAAAAGTTTTAGTTTTCGAGGGTAATAGCTATGTATGTTGAAAAAATGAAGATATTAGCCAATTTTATGATTGCACATGGTAAAACATGTGATTAGAGGCTCTTTTCCTATTTCAAAAGTTTTAGTTTTCGAGGGTAATAGCTACGTATGTTGAAAAAATGAAGATATTAGACTATTTTATGATTGCAAATGGTAAAGAATGTTATTAAAGGCTCTTTTCCTATTTCAGAAGTTTTAGTTTTCGAGGGTAATAGCTACGTATGTTGAAAAAATGAAGATATTAGACTATTTTATGATTGCACATGGTAAAGAATGTGATTAAAGGCTCTTTTCCTATTTCAAAAGTTTTAGTTTTCGAGGGTAGTAGCTACGTATGTTGAAAAAATGAAGATATTAGACTATTTTATGATTGCAAATGGTAAAGAATGTGATTAAAGGCTCTTTTCCTAATTCAAAAGTTTTAGTTTTCGAAGGTAATAGCTAGGTCTGTGGAAAAAATGAAGATATTAGACTATTTTATGATTGCACATGGTAAAGAATGTGATTAAAGGCTCTTTTCCTATTTCAAAAGTTTTAGTTTTTGAGGGTAATAGCTACGTATGTTGAAAAAATGAAGATATTAGACAATTTTATGATTGCACATGGTAAAGAATGTGATTAAAGGCTCTTTTCCTATTTCAAAAGTTTTAGTTTTCGAGGGTAATAGCTACGTATGCTGAAAAAATGAAGATATTAGACTATTTTATACATGGTAAAGAATGTGATTAAAGGCTCTTTTCCTATTTCAAAAGTTTTAGTTTTCAAGGGTAATAGCTTCCTCCGTGGAAAAAATGAAGATATTAAACTATTTTATGATTGCACATGGTAAAGACAGTGATTAAAGACTCTTTTCCTATTTCAAAAGTTTTAGTTTTCGAGGGTAATAGCTATGTCTGTGGAAAAAATAAAGATATTAGACTATTTTATGATTGCACATGGTAAAGAATGTGATTAAAGGCTCATTTCCTATTTCAAAAGTTTTAGTTTTCGAGGGTAATAGCTTCGTCCGTGGTAAAAATGAAGATATTAGACTATTTAATGATTGCACATGGTAAAGAATGTGAGTAAAGGCTCTTTTCCTATTTCAAAACTTATAGTTTTCGGGGGTAAGAGCTATGTCTGTAGAAAAAATGAAGATATTAGACTATTTTATGATTGCGCGAGGTAAAGAATGTTATTAAAGGCTCTTTTCCTATTTCAAAAGTTTTAGTTTTCGAGGGTAATAGCTACGTCTGTGGAAAAAATGAAGATATTAGACTATTTTATGATTGCACATGGTAATGAATCTGATTAAAGGCTCTTTTCCTATTGCAAAAGTTTTAGTTTTCGGGGGTAAGAGCTATGTCTGTGGAAAAAAATGAAGATATTTGTGAGGGAATCTCTATGAAGAGAATCTCTGTTCATAGAATTTGCTACTAGCTCCAATGAAAAGATAATAATTGGCGAAATATACAGATCTCCAAGCGGATCAATGCAACAATTTATGGAAATATTAGAGATTGTTCTTGGGAAAGTATTGTCTGAAAAGGCAGAAATAATTTTAATGGGTGATTTTAACACTGACATGATGGATATGTCATCGAGTCAGGCTTGTGATATACTGGCAGTAGTAATATTGTCTGGGTTAACTCCCTGTATAAATATCCGTAAGCGAATTTCAAACCAATCTGCAACCTTAATTGACAATGTGTTCCCATCTATACATTCTGTAAAAAATGAAGTGCTACTATCAAATACATTGGATCATTTTCCAGTAGGAGTTTTACTTCCACTCCCCCGGTCTGCCCGCCGAATAGTCCCTGATAATAAACCAAGATTCCGATATACACCAGCAAACATCGAAAAGCTCAAAGATGATTTATTCACTACGTCATGGGAGTTTACAATACCTGAGAGGGTGAGCTTAGAAAATTATAATATGGCTTTTGATTTTTTTTTATGAAACAGTAAAGAAGAAATTTATCCACCATTGCCGAACACCCCAACCAAGTCTTTCTAAGAGATCAACACCCATAGCCCCATGGACTACAGCTGGAATACTAAAGTCAATAAAGAGAAAACAGAACCTTTGGAGAGAGTATAGGAACAGACCAAGTGATGCAAAATTAGAGACTTTTAAACTATACCGGAAGATGCTTAAAACTCTGATTCGAAAAGCTAAAATTACATATTTTTCCAGAAGGTTTGCGAACTGCGGCAAAAATATTAAGAAAACTTGGGATGTAATTAAGGAAGTTACGCAACCATCGGCAAGACCTAGAAAGCTCCCTAAATCACTTAGTGTTCAGAAACAGCTTTTCTTGGATGAAGACCAAGTAAGACATCAGATGACTAAATTTTTTGCTGAGGTTGGGAAAACAACGGCGTTAGGTGTGGTTCCTTCTTCAAGTTCTAGAACTTGGAAGCAGTTCCTCGGTCCTTCCTGTGTAAAGTCAATGGTTCTTGAGTCAGTTACGGAGCAGGAACTGATAACAATAATTTCGTCATTGAAAAATTCTTCATGTGGATTCGACCAAATTCCGGCCAAATTAATCAAACAGATTCTTCCCTCAATTATTACACCACTGTGCCACTTAGTTAACCAGTCATTTAAGCTCGGAATATTCCCTCAGCGTCTCAAGTTGGCACGAGTGATAGCACTATTTAAAGGAGGTGACCGGGAGGACCCGGAGAACTATAGGCCTATATCTCTTATGTTTGTCTTTTCTAAAATATTTGAAAAGGCTATGCTAAAGCATTTGCTGAGTTTCCTAGACGCGAAGAAGTTTTTTCATCGGCACCAATTTGGTTTTCGGAAGAAGTGCTCAACAGAACACAAAATCTTTTAGACACTTTCTAGCTGTAAAGTCTGCCAAGCCCACAGCGCCGGAGCAACATTAAAACTTAAAACAAACAAAAATTACTCCTTATATGAAAAGGGCTTTTCCTCCTCAACGCCAAGCTCTTTACGCTAATGTTTCTTACTGTTTTAAAAATAGAGTTAAGAGAAAGAGTCAAACTTTAGCGAAATGAGCGAGGCGCTGAAGAGGAAAAGCCCCATTCATATACGGAGTAATTTCTGTTTGTTTTAAGTTTTAATGTTGCTTAATAATAATTTTGAATTTTTATTTAATCTCGTACAAGAAAAAAGTGGATGCCATGGATATTCTGTGGTAGCCACAATACTTGGCTGGGTAGAGAATTTAATGTGGTGAAACCTTATAGGAAAGTGTATTCTCCTGATGAACCCTTGTTTTGGGTTGTTGCCTCTGAATTATTTGTCTTTATTGTTTCTATTGTTTGGTAAATGACGACTTATACTTATTGACGACATGACTGCCTGTCCATGGGTTATTCTTTATGGTTGATTGTGTATGGCTATGCTGTTTGACCTATGTGATTGTATGGATGAGTAGGGTTAATGCCGCATTCAAGTGCTGGTCTATATTAGTCACTAATTTAGGAAAACAGTTTTGTTTTCTCCTTCTGTCTCTTCCATGTTTTTTTTTGTGCTGTTGCATTGGTGATTTCTCTTTTCATGATATATATATATATATATATATATATATATATATATATATATATATATATATATATATATATATACTTGTTTCTAACTACCTAATACTTGCGAATATACAACATTCTTTGCTGTCCCATTGTCTGTGCATATAAAAAGATTGTCAGGTTTACCGACTCTTAAACATGCAACATATAATTGTCCGAGGGAAAACAATCCGATTCAGATCTATACCGCATTTTTCTAACGATTGCCCTTGAGCTTTTTTGATGGTGATTGCTAATCAAAAATTCCCTGTGTCCCAGTCGTAATTTATATATCCCTCCTGTGCCCTTCCGGTGTCCCTATTATAATTGTGTCCCTGTGCCCCAGTCGTCCTTTATGTTCCCTGTGTCCCGGTCTTTATTTTTGTCACTGTGTCTCGGTCTGTAATCTTCTTTGAGTATCCTGGTCGTCATTTATATTCCCTGCGTCTCGGTCGTCATTTGTGTCCCGTTGTCCCAGTCTATAACGTCATAAAGTCTTCAACGACTCTGGTGGTGCAGCCAGTTGTGGAAATTTAACTTTTCCTGAGGCGCAAGCCATTACCATTGTTTCTCCATTAAATTTCAAGGCCATGCAATAGGGACTAATTTTAGACGCACTCCCGATTTCAACACATCTACTCAAGCTTTAATCATCAACTGGGCTGTACCTGAATGCTAGGTGATAGTTTTGACGTTGCTCCCTGTGTCCCGCTGTCCTGGTCGTTATTTTTGTCCCGGTCGTCATTTGTGTTCCGGTGTCCCGGTCTATAATTTTTCTTTGAGTGTCCCGGTCTTCATTTATATTCCCTGTGTCCCGGTCGTCATTTGTGTCCCGGTGCTTTGTTGATTGTGATTGCTAATAGAACATTCCCTGTGTCCCCGTCTTCATTTATATATCTCCCTCTGCCCCTCGGTGTCCCCATTGTAGTTGTTTCCCTGTGTCCCGGTCGTCATTTGTGTCCCGGTGTCCCAGTCTTTAATTTCTCTTTGAGTGTCGCGGTCGTCATTTTTATTCCCTGTGTCCCAGTTTCCCGGTCGTCATTTTTGTCCCGGTCGTCATTTGTGTTCCGGTATCCCGGTCTTTAATTTCTCTTTGAGTGTCCTGGTCGTCATTTATATTCCCTATGTCCCGGTTGTCATTTGTGTCCCGGTGCTTTGTTGATGGTGATTGCTAATCGAACATTCCTTGTCTCCTGGTCGCTTTCTCTTTGAGTGTCCCTTTCGTCATTTTTATTCCCTATGTCCCGGTGTCCCGGTCGTCATTTGTGTCCCGATGTCGAAGTCTGTAATTTCGTCATTCGTCAAGACATGACGTAAGTCAACACACAAACATGACGTTAATCGACAGACACACATACAACTTATTTTTATATATATCTACTAGCTGTTGGAATTTGCTGTCTACCAGCAAATTTTAGTACTTTTATATATCTACTAGCAAATCTTACTAGCAAATTTTCTACTAGCAAATTTTATATATCTATTAACAAATTTTAAATTCGTATTCAGATCTATACCTCATTATTTTAATGATGTGTCCCTTTGTCCCGGTCGTTATTTATATTCCCTGTGTCCCGGTCGTCATTTCTGTCCCGGTGTCCCAGTTTGTAATTTCTCTTTGAGTGTCTCGGTCGTCATTTATATTCCCTATGTCCCAGCGTCCCGGTCGTCATTTGTGTCCCGATGTCCCGGTGTGTAATTTCGTCAATCTACAAACATGACGTCAGTCGACACACAAACATGACGTCACTCGACACAAAGACAACTTATTTTTATATATATAGATAGATTCTTGGCTTTCCCATTGTCTGTGCATATACAAACCCTTATGTACTTATAATGACGTCATATGCAAACGCTCTTCTTACAAACAAACAAACATGCATACACACAACTCGTTTTTATATAGATAGATAGATAGATATATACAATACAAATTAACTGCGTAAAACTTGCGAATATACAACATTCTTCGCTGTCCAATTGTCGCTGCACATAAATAGATTGTCCGGTTTACCGACCCTCGAACATGCAACGTACAATAGTCCATGGGAAAAACAATCAATATTAAGATCTATACCACATTTTTGTAATGATTGACCTTGAGCTTTGTTGATGGTGATTGAAATACTAATCAAATTGGGAATTGCAATCTTTTAAATTGAAAAGGCACATACGTTGGAATCATGGGAATGCGAGGAATAAGAACAGCCTCGACCTCAAAAGGTCCTGCCAAGATTGTGGCCTCTATTACGTTTTCCATTGTTTTTTTTTACGGCAAATCGCGTGCCATTGCAAAGCTTTGGTGGGTTTATGTTATGTAGCAATATTATTGGTACGCCTATTTTTAGTTGTGGCACTTGTGGTGGAAACCCTGAAAGATCCACGGAATTAAAAAATTCAGATGGATAATTAACTGCCTTATATAGATAGATAGTTAGATAGATACAATACAAATTAACTGCGTAAAACTTGCGAATATAAAACATTCTTCGCTGTCCAATTGTCGCTGCACATAAATAGATTGTCAGGTTTACTGACCCTCGAACATGCAACGTACAATTGTCCATGGGAAAAACAATCAATATTAAGATCTATACCACATTTTTGTAATGATTGACCTTGATCTTTGTTGATGGTGATTGCGAATACTAATCAAATCTGGAATTGCAATCTTTTAAATTGAAAAGGCACATACGTAGGAATCATGGGAATGCGAGGAATAAGAACAGCCTCGACCTCAAAAGGTCCTGTCAAGATTGTGGCTTCTATTACGTTTTCCATTGTTTTTTTCTTACGGCAAGTCGCGTGCCATTGCAAAACTTTGGTAGGTTTATGTTATCTAACAATATTATCTGTACGCCTATTTTTAGTTGTGGCACGTATGGTGGAAACCCTGAAAGATCCACGGAATTTAAAAATTCAGATGGATAATTAACCGCCTCATTTGGTTCCAAGACTTTGTCGACTGACTTGTAAAGGACTGCCTGGTCTCGAATCTTGGTCAAAACAATATTGTTGATTTCGTGGACGTCAATATTTTTGGTTGCAAGAATCGCTCTTTCACTTAGCCATTTATTATTTTTATAATTGTTTAGAATATTTGGAAATACTTTTTCAATCAATTCGTTTTTGGACGTCACTAAATTACAGAATTCAGCAGGTAGGTGTATATGTCCTGAAATTGAGTCTACTGGGAGCTATCCGTTTCAAATTGCCAACAATTGATCTGAAAATGTTTGACCAGAGTCATCGTTTTGCAATCGGACACGCATATTTGTAGTTAATTTTAATGTTTTTACGTGTGCCCATAAATTATAATTTTTCAGGCAAGCATTCATTTCGTCTGCAGGGGTTGATCTAGGTATTATAGGTAATGTTTGCCTGAAATCTCCTGCAAGCAATATTAATGTGCTGCCAAAGGGTTTCGAATTCCCTCGCAAATCTTTCAAACATTGATCCAGAGCCTCGAGCGATTTTTTGTGTGCCATTGTGCACTCGTTCCAAATAATAATATTGCATTGCTGCAATACTCTACCCATCCCAGATGATTTGGAAATATTGCACGTGGGAGTTTCTTTAGAATGCAATTCAGAGGCAATTTCGAAGCGGAATGAGCAGATCTTCCACCAGGCAGCAGTGTTGCGGCTATTCCGGACGATGCAATTGCCAACACTATATCATTTTTCTATCGAATTGATGCCAGAATCAGTTTTATTACAAATGTTTTACCAGTACCTACTGGCGCATCCAAAAAGAAAATTTTTTCAATGTTGTTATCGACACAATGCATTATCGTATCATAAATGTCTTTTTGTTCCGACGTTAACTTGGAAATGTTATTTTGTACATACGACAATAGATCACTCGTACTGTAACTTTGTTCACGATCCAATTCTACGCATGTCGAAACAGCAGCGGTACGATTAGGTGAAGGCATTCCCAAATCCTGAAGAGGTTTGTTTGTCATACATACGCACAAATCTTCTATAATAACTGAAGTGTAGTTATAAATTTCTGATGTAAAATCAAAAGTCATATGTGACGTCTCTAACCGTTTTCGATGGAGTATATCTTCGGACATTTTCGATTTATATTTTCCCCATAACTCTCTAGGAGCTGAAGAAGAGCAAGTTGTTAGTATGATTCCAAACAATGCACGAATTTGACTTGGAGTTGACGTTTCGCACGCGTCATTGATGCAGTTATCCCACTGTTGGTCATTCTCCAATAAATTCAGAGCTTGGAATGCACTACAGTAAGTGTCATGTATAGTACCGTTTACAGTTCTCAAATACTCAAAGGACGTCGGACCGGGTACATTCACCAAATGCAGGCTCAGAACGAAGCATTCATGTTGATTGGGGTGAACGGTGTAAAGTCTTCCTATCGTGGTATCTTTGAAGATGGTAGGTTTGCCGTCAACTGACTTACCCTGTTTTCGACGTTCAAATACTTTATTTTTAGTATTCCACGTGGAATACGAAGGCACTTCAGTATACAGTAGTTTTTTGCAGAAGAATCATTTTTGCATAGCGAAAAGAAAGCAGTTAACTTATAATAATAAGAAATAATAAGAAAGCAGTAAAACAGCAATAATAAAGAAGCGTAACGGTACCACCATCAAAGTAGATAACCAGTGGGTTGTTCCATATTCCCCGTTATTATCAAAAACATTTAATGCACACATAAACGTTGAATACTGTAACTCCGTAAAGGCAACCAATTACACAAAGAGTCCTGAATCCACCGGATAAAAAGTTAACTGCTTTCTTTTCGCTATGCAAAATGATTGCATGTTCGAGGGTCGGTAAACCTGACAATCTATTTATGTGCAGCGACAATTGGACAGCGAAGAATGTTGTATATTCGCAAGTTTTACGCAGTTAATTTGTATTGTATCTATCTATCTATCTATCTATATAAAAACGAGTTGTGTGTATGCATGTTTGTTTGTTTGTAAAAAGAGCGTTTGCATATGACGTCATTATAAGTACATAAGGGTTTGTATATGCACAGACAATGGGAAAGCCAAGAATCTATCTATATATATAAAAATAAGTTGTCTGTGTGTCGAGTGACGTCATATTTGTGTGTCGACTGACGTCATGTTTGTTGATTGACGAAATTAAACACTGGGACATCGGGACACAAATGACGACAGGGACACCTGAACATAGAGAATATAAATGACGACCGGGACACTAAAAGAGAAAGCGACCGGGACACAAGGAATGTACGATTAGCAATCACCATCAACAAAGCACCGGGACACAAATGACAAACGGGACACAGGGAATATTAATGGGGACCAGGACACTCAAAGAGAAATTACAGACCAGGAAACCGGGACAAAAATGACGACCGGGACATAAATGACGACCGGGACACAGGGAATATAAATGACGACCAAGACACTCAAAGAAAAATTACAGACTGGGACACCAGGACACAAATGACGACCGGGACACAGGGAAACAACAACAACGGGGACGCCGGGGGGCACAGGGGGATATATAAATGACGACAGGGACACAGGGAATGTTCGATTAGCAATCACCATCAACAAAGCTCAGGGGCAATCATAGAATAATGAGGTATAGATCTGAATACATATTGTTTTTCCCATGGACAATTATATGTTGCATGTTCAAGAGTCGGTAAACCTGACAATCTATTTATATGCACAGACAATGGGACAGCCAAGAATGTTGTACATTCGCAAGTTTTGCGTAGTTAAAAAATATATATATATATATATATATATATATATATATCTATATTCACAGGTGGGACACAGGGACACAACTACAATGGCACGTAACTAATAGGGCGCGTAACGACTGGTGCCCACTGGGGGGCTTGGGGGAGGGGGGGTGCGAAGCACCCCCACCAACTAGGTGTTGGGGTGGCGACACCTAGGGTGGCGACACCCCAACAGCTAGTAGGGAATATAAATGACGACCGGGACTCTCAAAGAGAAAGCAACCGAGACACAAGGAATGTTCGATTAGCAATCACCATCAACAAAGCACCGGGAAACAAATGACGACCGGGACACAGGGAATATAAATGACGACCAGGACACTCAAAGAGAAATTACATACCGGGACACCGGCTCTTTTCCTATTTCAAAAGTTTTAGTTTTCGAGGGTAATAGCTACGTATGTTGAAAAAATGAAGATATTAGACTATTTTATGACTGCAAATGGTAAAGAATGTGATTAAAGGCTTTTTTCCAATTTCAAAAGTTTTAGTTTTCGAGGGTAATAGCTACGTATGTTGAAAAAATGAAAATATTAGACTATTTTATGATTGCAAATGGTAAAGAATGTGATTAAAGGCTCTTTTCCTATGTCAAAAGTTTTAGATTTCGAGGGTAATAGCTACGTATGTTGAAAAAATGAAGATATTAGACAATTTTTTGATTGCACATGGTAAAGAATGTGATTAAAGGCTCTTTTCCTATTTCAAAAGTTTTAGTTTTCGAGGGTAATAGCTACGTATGTTGAAAAAATGAAGATATTAGACTATTTTATGATTGCAAATGGTAAAGAATGTGATTAAAGGCTCTTTTCCTATTTCAAAAGTTTTAGTTTTCGAGGTAAATAGCTACGTATGTTGAAAAAATGAAGATATTAGACTATTTTATGATTGCACATGGTAAAGAATGTGATTAAAGGCTCTTTTTCTATTTCAAAAGTTTTAGTTTTCGAGGGTAATAGCTACGTATGTTGAAAAAATAAAGATATTAGACTATTTTATGATTGCAAATGGTAAAGAATACGATTAAAGGCTCTTTTCCTATGTCAAAAGTTTTAGTTTTCGACGGTAATAGCTTTGTCTGTGGAAAAAATGAAGATATTAGACAATTTTATGATTGCACATGGTAAAAAATGTGATTAAAGGCTCTTTTCCTATTTCAAAAGTTTTAGTTTTCGAGGGTAATAGCTACGTATGTTGAAAAAATGAAGATATTAGACTATTTTATGATTGCAAATGGTAAAGAATGTGATTAAAGGCTCTTTTTCTATGTCAAAAGTTTTAGTTTTCAAGGGTAATAGCTACGTATGTTGAAAAAATGAAGATATTAGATTATTTTATGATTGCACATGGTAAAGAATGTGATTAAAGGCTCTTTTCCTATGTCAAAAATTTTAGTTTTCGAGGGTAATAGCTTTGTCTGTGGAAAAAATGAAGATATTAGACAATATTATGATTGCACATGGTAAAGAATGTGATTAAGGGCTCTTTTAATATTTCAAAAGTTTTAGTTTTCGAGGGTAATAGCTACGTATGTTGAAAAAATGAAGATATTAGACTATTTTATGATTGCAAATGGTAAAGAATGTGATTAAAGGCTCTTTTCCTATTTCAAAAGTTTTAGTTTTCGAGGGTAATAGGTACGTATGTTGAAAAAATGAAGATATTAGACTATTTTATGATTGCAAATGGTAAAGAATGTGATTAAAGGCTCTTTTCCTATGTCAAAAGTTGTAGTTTTCGAGGGTAATAGCTACGTATGTTGAAAAAATTAAGATATTATACTATTTTATTATTGCAAATGGTAAAGAATGTGATTAAAGGCTATTTTCCTATGTCAAAAGTTTTAGTTTTCGAGGGTAATAGCTACGTATGTTGAAAAAATGAAGATATTAGACTATTTTATGACTGCAAATGGTAAAGAATGTGATTAAAGGCTCTTTTCCTATGTCAAAAGTTTTAGTTTTCGAGAGTAATAGCTACGTATGTGGAAAAAATGAAGATATTAGACTATTTTATGATTGCAAATGGTAAAGAATGTGATTAAAGGCTCTTTTCCTATGTCAAAAGTTTTAGTTTTCGAGGGTAATAGCTACGTATGTTGAAAAATGAAGATATTAGACTATTTTATGACTGCAAATGGTAAAGAATGTGATTAAAGGCTCTTTTCCTATTTCAAAAGTTTTAGTTTTCGAGGGTAATAGCTACGTATGTTGAAAAAATGAAGATATTAGACTATTTTATGATTGCACATGGTAAAGAATGTGATTAAAGGCTCTTTTCCTATTTCAAAAGTTTTAGTTTTCGAGGGTAATAGCTACGTATGTTGAAAAAATGAAGATATTAGACTATTTTATGATTGCAAATGGTAAAGAATGTGATTAAAGGCTCTTTTCCTATTTCAAAAGTTTTAGTTTTCGAGGGTAATAGCTACGTATGTTATAAAAAATGAAGATATTAGACTATTTTATGATTGCAAATGGTAAAGAATGTGATTAAAGGCTCTTTTCCTATTTCAAAAGTTTTAGTTTTCGAGGGTAATAGCTACGTATGTTGAAAAAATGAAGATATTAGACTATTTTATGATTGCAAATGGTAAAAAATGTGATTAAAGGCTCTTTTCCTATTTCAAAAGTTTTAGTTTTCGAGGGTAATAGCTACGTATGTTGAAAAAATGAAGATATTAGACTATTTTATAATTGCAAATGGTAAAAAATGTGATTAAAGGCTCTTTTCCTATTTCAAAAGTAGTAGTTTTCGAGGGTAATAGCTACGTATGTTGAAAAAATGAAGATATTAGACTATTTTATGATTGCAAATGGTAAAGAATGTGATTAAAGGCTCTTCCTATTTCAAAAGTTTTAGTTTTCGAGGGTAATAGCTACGTATGTTGAAAAAATGAAGATATTAGACTATTTTATGATTGCAAATGGTAAAGAATGTGATTAAAGGCTCTTTTCCTATTTCAAAAGTTTTAGTTTTCGAGGGTAATAGCTACGTATGTTGAAAAAATGAAGATATTAGACTATTTTATGATTGCAAATGGTAAAGAATGTGATTAAAGGCTCTTTTCCTATTTCAAAAGTTTTAGTTTTCGAGGGTAATAGCTACGTATGTTGAAAAAATGAAGATATTAGACTATTTTATGATTGCAAATGGTAAAGAATGTGATTAAAGGCTCTTTTCCTATTTCAAAAGTTTTAGTTTTCGAGGGTAATAGCTACGTATGTTGAAAAAATGAAGATATTAGACTATTTTATGATTGCAAATGGTAAAGAATGTGATTAAATGCTCTTTTCCTATTTCAAAAGTTTTAGTTTTCGAGGGTAATAGCTACGTATGTTGAAAAATGAAGATATTAGACTATTTTATGATTGCAAATGGTAAAGAATGTGATTAAAGGCTCTTTTCCTATTTCAAAAGTTTTAGTTTTCGAGGGTAATAGCTACGTATGTTGAAAAAATGAAGATATTAGACAATTTTATGATTGCACATGGTAAAGAATGTGATTAAAGGCTCTTTTCCTATTTCAAAAGTTTTAGTTTTCGAGGGTAATAGCTACGTATGTTGAAAAAATGAAGATATTAGACAATTTTATGATTGCACATGGTAAAGAATGTGATTAAAGGCTCTTTTCCTATTTCAAAAGTTTTAGTTTTCGAGGGTAATAGCTACGTATGTTGAAAAAATGAAGATATTAGACAATTTTATGATTGCACATGGTAAAGAATGTGATTAAAGGCTCTTTTCCTATTTCAAAAGTTTTAGTTTTCGAGGGTAATAGCTACGTATGTTGAAAAAATGAAGATATTAGACTATTTTATGATTGCACATGGTAAAGAATGTGATTAAAGGCTCTTTTCCTATTTCAAAAGTTTTAGTTTTCGAGGGTAATAGCTACGTATGTTGAAAAAATGAAGATATTAGACAATTTTATGATTGCACATGGTAAAGAATGTGATTAAAGGCTCTTTTCCTATTTCAAAAGTTTTAGTTTTCGAGGGTAATAGCTACGTATGTTGAAAAAATGAAGATATTAGACTATTTTATGATTGCACATGGTAAAGAATGTGATTAAAGGCTCTTTTCCTATTTCAAAAGTTTTAGTTTTCGAGGGTAATAGCTACGTATGTTGAAAAAATGAAGATATTAGACTATTTTATGATTGCACATGGTAAAGAATGTGATTAAAGGCTCTTTTCCTATTTCAAAAGTTTTAGTTTTCGAGGGTAATAGCTACGTATGTTGAAAAAATGAAGATATTAGACTATTTTATGATTGCACATGGTAAAGAATGTGATTAAAGGCTCTTTTCCTATTTCAAAAGTTTTAGTTTTCGAGGGTAATAGCTACGTATGTTGAAAAAATGAAGATATTAGACTATTTTATGATTGCAAATGGTAAAGAATGTGATTAAAGGCTCTTTTCCTATTTCAAAAGTTTTAGTTTTCGAGGGTAATAGCTACGTATGTTGAAAAAATGAAGATATTAGACTATTTTATGATTGCAAATGGTAAAGAATGTGATTAAAGGCTCTTTTCCTATTTCAAAAGTTTTAGTTTTCGAGGGTAATAGCTACGTATGTTGAAAAAATGAAGATATTAGACTATTTTATGATTGCAAATGGTAAAGAATGTGATTAAAGGCTCTTTTCCTATTTCAAAAGTTTTAGTTTTCGAGGGTAATAGCTACGTATGTTGAAAAAATGAAGATATTAGACTATTTTATGATTGCAAATGGTAAAGAATGTGATTAAAGGCTCTTTTCCTATTTCAAAAGTTTTAGTTTTCGAGGGTAATAGCTACGTATGTTGAAAAAATGAAGATATTAGACTATTTTATGATTGCAAATGGTAAAGAATGTGATTAAAGGCTCTTTTCCTATGTCAAAAGTTTTAGTTTTCGAGGGTAATAGCTACGTATGTTGAAAAAATGAAGATATTAGACTATTTTATGATTGCACATGGTAAAGAATGTGATTAAAGGCTCTTTTCCTATTTCAAAAGTTTTAGTTTTCGAGGGTAATAGCTACGTATGTTGAAAAAATGAAGATATTAGACTATTTTATGATTGCACATGGTAAAGAATGTGATTAAAGGCTCTTTTCCTATTTCAAAAGTTTTAGTTTTCGAGGGTAATAGCTACGTATGTTGAAAAAATGAAGATATTAGACTATTTTATGATTGCAAATGGTAAAGAATGTGATTAAAGGCTCTTTTCCTATTTCAAAAGTTTTAGTTTTCGAGGGTAATAGCTACGTATGTTGAAAAAATGAAGATATTAGACTATTTTATGATTGCACATGGTAAAGAATGTGATTAAAGGCTCTTTTCCTATTTCAAAAGTTTTAGTTTTCGAGGGTAATAGCTACGTATGTTGAAAAAATGAAGATATTAGACTATTTTATGATTGCACATGGTAAAGAATGTGATTAAAGGCTCTTTTCCTATTTCAAAAGTTTTAGTTTTCGAGGGTAATAGCTACGTATGTTGAAAAAATGAAGATATTAGACTATTTTATGATTGCACATGGTAAAGAATGTGATTAAAGGCTCTTTTCCTATTTCAAAAGTTTTAGTTTTCGAGGGTAATAGCTACGTATGTTGAAAAAATGAAGATATTAGACTATTTTATGATTGCACATGGTAAAGAATGTGATTAAAGGCTCTTTTCCTATTTCAAAAGTTTTAGTTTTCGAGGGTAATAGCTACGTATGTTGAAAAAATGAAGATATTAGACTATTTTATGATTGCACATGGTAAAGAATGTGATTAAAGGCTCTTTTCCTATTTCAAAAGTTTTAGTTTTCGAGGGTAATAGCTACGTATGTTGAAAAAATGAAGATATTAGACTATTTTATGATTGCACATGGTAAAGAATGTGATTAAAGGCTCTTTTCCTATTTCAAAAGTTTTAGTTTTCGAGGGTAATAGCTACGTATGTTGAAAAAATGAAGATATTAGACTATTTTATGATTGCAAATGGTAAAGAATGTGATTAAAGGCTCTTTTCCTATTTCAAAAGTTTTAGTTTTCGAGGGTAATAGCTACGTATGTTGAAAAAATGAAGATATTAGACTATGTATTAATGAAAAAATGAAGATATTAGACTATTTTATGATTGCAAATGGTAAAGAATGTGATTAAAGGCTCTTTTCCTATTTCAAAAGTTTTAGTTTTCGAGGGTAATAGCTACGTATGTTGAAAAAATGAAGATATTAGACTATTTTATGATTGCAAATGGTAAAGAATGTGATTAAAGGCTCTTTTCCTATTTCAAAAGTTTTAGTTTTCGAGGGTAATAGCTACGTATGTTGAAAAAATGAAGATATTAGACTATTTTATGATTGCAAATGGTAAAGAATGTGATTAAAGGCTCTTTTCCTATTTCAAAAGTTTTAGTTTTCGAGGGTAATAGCTACGTATGTTGAAAAAATGAAGATATTAGACTATTTTATGATTGCAAATGGTAAAGAATGTGATTAAAGGCTCTTTTCCTATTTCAAAAGTTTTAGTTTTCGAGGGTAAGAGCTACGTATGTTGAAAAA
This sequence comes from Artemia franciscana, assembly GCF_032884065.1. Taxonomy (NCBI): domain Eukaryota; kingdom Metazoa; phylum Arthropoda; class Branchiopoda; order Anostraca; family Artemiidae; genus Artemia; species Artemia franciscana. The sequence goes on along the minus strand of NW_027063220.1, from coordinate 46,309 downwards.
ATGAAGATATTAGACAATTTTATGATTGCACATGGTAAAGAATGTGATTAAAGGCTCTTTTCCTATTTCAAAAGTTTTAGTTTTCGAGGGTAATAGCTACGTATGTTGAAAAAATGAAGATATTAGACTATTTTATGATTGCACATGGTAAAGAATGTGATTAAAGGCTCTTTTCCTATTTCAAAAGTTTTAGTTTTCGAGGGTAATAGCTACGTATGTTGAAAAAATGAAGATATTAGACTATTTTATGATTGCACATGGTAAAGAATGTGATTAAAGGCTCTTTTCCTATTTCAAAAGTTTTAGTTTTCGAGGGTAATAGCTACGTATGTTGAAAAAATGAAGATATTAGACTATTTTATGATTGCACATGGTAAAGAATGTGATTAAAGGCTCTTTTCCTATTTCAAAAGTTTTAGTTTTCGAGGGTAATAGCTACGTATGTTGAAAAAATGAAGATATTAGACTATTTTATGATTGCAAATGGTAAAGAATGTGATTAAAGGCTCTTTTCCTATTTCAAAAGTTTTAGTTTTCGAGGGTAATAGCTACGTATGTTGAAAAAATGAAGATATTAGACTATTTTATGATTGCAAATGGTAAAGAATGTGATTAAAGGCTCTTTTCCTATTTCAAAAGTTTTAGTTTTCGAGGGTAATAGCTACGTATGTTGAAAAAATGAAGATATTAGACTATTTTATGATTGCAATGGTAAAGAATGTGATTAAAGGCTCTTTTCCTATTTCAAAAGTTTTAGTTTTCGAGGGTAATAGCTACGTATGTTGAAAAAATGAAGATATTAGACTATTTTATGATTGCACATGGTAAAGAATGTGATTAAAGGCTCTTTTCCTATTTCAAAAGTTTTAGTTTTCGAGGGTAATAGCTACGTATGTTGAAAAAATGAAGATATTAGACAATTTTATGATTGCACATGGTAAAGAATGTGATTAAAGGCTCTTTTCCTATTTCAAAAGTTTTAGTTTTCGAGGGTAATAGCTACGTATGTTGAAAAAATGAAGATATTAGACTATTTTATGATTGCACATGGTAAAGAATGTGATTAAAGGCTCTTTTCCTATTTCAAAAGTTTTAGTTTTCGAGGGTAATAGCTACGTATGTTGAAAAAATGAAGATATTAGACTATTTTATGATTGCAAATGGTAAAGAATGTGATTAAAGGCTCTTTTCCTATTTCAAAAGTTTTAGTTTTCGAGGGTAATAGCTACGTATGTTGAAAAAATGAAGATATTAGACTATTTTATGATTGCACATGGTAAAGAATGTGATTAAAGGCTCTTTTCCTATTTCAAAAGTTTTAGTTTTCGAGGGTAATAGCTACGTATGTTGAAAAAATGAAGATATTAGACTATTTTATGATTGCAAATGGTAAAGAATGTGATTAAAGGCTCTTTTCCTATTTCAAAAGTTTTAGTTTTCGAGGGTAATAGCTGTATGTTGAAAAAATGAAGATATTAGACTATTTTATGATTGCACATGGTAAAGAATGTGATTAAAGGCTCTTTTCCTATTTCAAAAGTTTTAGTTTTCGAGGGTAATAGCTACGTATGTTGAAAAAATGAAGATATTAGACTATTTTATGATTGCAAATGGTAAAGAATGTGATTAAAGGCTCTTTTCCTATTTCAAAAGTTTTAGTTTTCGAGGGTAATAGCTACGTATGTTGAAAAAATGAAGATATTAGACTATTTTATGATTGCAAATGGTAAAGAATGTGATTAAAGGCTCTTTTCCTATGTCAAAAGTTTTAGTTTTCGAGGGTAATAGCTACGTATGTTGAAAAAATGAAGATATTAGACTATTTTATGATTGCAAATGGTAAAGAATGTGATTAAAGGCTCTTTTCCTATTTCAAAAGTTTTAGTTTTCGAGGGTAATAGCTACTTATGTTGAAAAAATGAAGATATTAGACTATTTTATGATTGCATATGGTAAAGAATGTGATTAAAGGCTCTTTTCCTATTTCAAAAGTTTTAGTTTTCGAGGGTAAGAGCTACGTATGTTGAAAAAATGAAGATATTAGACAATTTTATGATTGCACATGGTAAAGAATGTGATTAAAGGCTCTTTTCCTATTTCAAAAGTTTTAGTTTTCGAGGGTAATAGCTACGTATGTTGAAAAAATGAAGATATTAGACTATTTTATGATTGCACATGGTAAAGAATGTGATTAAAGGCTCTTTTCCTATTTCAAAAGTTTTAGTTTTCGAGGGTAAGAGCTACGTATGTTGAAAAAATGAAGATATTAGACAATTTTATGATTGCAAATGGTAAAGAATGTGATTAAAGGCTCTTTTCCTATTTCAAAAGTTTTAGTTTTCGAGGGTAATAGCTACGTATGTTGAAAAAATGAAGATATTAGACTATTTTATGATTGCACATGGTAAAGAATGTGATTAAAGGCTCTTTTCCTATTTCAAAAGTTTTAGTTTTCGAGGGTAATAGCTACGTATGTTGAAAAAATGAAGATATTAGACAATTTTATGATTGCAAATGGTAAAGAATGTGATTAAAGGCTCTTTTCCTATTTCAAAAGTTTTAGTTTTCGAGGGTAATAGCTACGTATGTTGAAAAAATGAAGATATTAGACTATTTTATGATTGCAAATGGTAAAGAATGTGATTAAAGGCTCTTTTCCTATTTCAAAAGTTTTAGTTTTCGAGGGTAATAGCTACGTATGTTGAAAAAATGAAGATATTAGACAATTTTATGATTGCACATGGTAAAGAATGTGATTAAAGGCTCTTTTCCTATTTCAAAAGTTTTAGTTTTCGAGGGTAATAGCTACGTATGTTGAAAAAATGAAGATATTAGACTATTTTATGATTGCAAATGGTAAAGAATGTGATTAAAGGCTCTTTTCCTATGTCAAAAGTTTTAGTTTTCGAGGGTAATAGCTACGTATGTTGAAAAAATGAAGATATTAGACTATTTTATGATTGCAAATGGTAAAGAATGTGATTAAAGGCTCTTTTCCTATGTCAAAAGTTTTAGTTTTCGAGGGTAATAGCTACGTATGTTGAAAAAATGAAGATATTAGACAATTTTATGATTGCACATGGTAAAGAATGTGATTAAAGGCTCTTTTCCTATTTCAAAAGTTTTAGTTTTCGAGGGTAATAGCTACGTATGTTGAAAAAATGAAGATATTAGACAATTTATGATTGCACATGGTAAAGAATGTGATTAAAGGCTCTTTTCCTATTTCAAAAGTTTTAGTTTTCGAGGGTAAGAGCTACGTATGTTGAAAAAATGAAGATATTAGACAATTTTATGATTGCACATGGTAAAGAATGTGATTAAAGGCTCTTTTCCTATTTCAAAAGTTTTAGTTTTCGAGGGTAAGAGCTACGTATGTTGAAAAAATGAAGATATTAGACAATTTTATGATTGCACATGGTAAAGAATGTGATTAAAGGCTCTTTTCCTATTTCAAAAGTTTTAGTTTTCGAGGGTAATAGCTACGTATGTTGAAAAAATGAAGATATTAGACTATTTTATGATTGCAAATGGTAAAGAATGTGATTAAAGGCTCTTTTCCTATTTCAAAAGTTTTAAGTTTTCGAGGGTAAGAGCTACGTATGTTGAAAAAATGAAGATATTAGACAATTTTATGATTGCAAATGGTAAAGAATGTGATTAAAGGCTCTTTTCCTATTTCAAAAGTTTTAGTTTTCGAGGGTAATAGCTACGTATGTTGAAAAAATGAAGATATTAGACTATTTTATGATTGCACATGGTAAAGAATGTGATTAAAGGCTCTTTTCCTATTTCAAAAGTTTTAGTTTTCGAGGGTAATAGCTACGTATGTTGAAAAAATGAAGATATTAGACAATTTTATGATTGCACATGGTAAAGAATGTGATTAAAGGCTCTTTTCCTATTTCAAAAGTTTTAGTTTTCGAGGGTAATAGCTACGTATGTTGAAAAAATGAAGATATTAGACTATTTTATGATTGCACATGGTAAAGAATGTGATTAAAGGCTCTTTTCCTATTTCAAAAGTTTTAGTTTTCGAGGGTAATAGCTTTGTATGTGAAAAAATGAAGATATTAGACTATTTTATGATTGCAAATGGTAAAGAATGTGATTAAAGGCTCTTTTCCTATGTCAAAAGTTTTAGTTTTCGAGGGTAATAGCTACGTATGTTGAAAAAATGAAGATATTAGACTATTTTATGATTGCAAATGGTAAAGAATGTGATTAAAGGCTCTTTTCCTATGTCAAAAGTTTAGTTTTCGAGGGTAATAGCTACGTATGTTGAAAAAATGAAGATATTAGACTATTTTATGATTGCAAATGGTAAAGAATGTGATTAAAGGCTCTTTTCCTATGTCAAAAGTTTTAGTTTTCGAGGGTAATAGCTACCTGTGTTGAAAAAATGAAGATATTAGACTATTTTATGAATGCACATGGTAAAGAATGTGATTAAAGGCTCTTTTCCTATTTCAAAAGTTTTAGTTTTCGAGGTGTAATAGCTACGTATGTTGAAAAAATGAAGATATTAGACTATTTTATGATTGCACATGGTAAAGAATGTGATTAAAGGCTCTTTTCCTATTTCAAAAGTTTTAGTTTTCGAGGGTAATAGCTACGTATGTTGAAAAAATGAAGATATTAGACTATTTTATGATTGCAAATGGTAAAGAATGTGATTAAAGGCTCTTTTCCTATGTCAAAAATTTTAGTTTTCGAGGGTAATAGCTACGTATGTTGAAAAAATGAAGATATTAGACTATTTTATGATTGCAAATGGTAAAGAATGTGATTAAAGGTTCTTTTCCTATGTCAAAAGTTTTAGTTTTCGAGGGTAATAGCTACGTATGTTGAAAAAATGAAGATATTAGACTATTTTATGATTGCAAATGGTAAAGAATGTGATTAAAGGCTCTTTTCCTATGTCAAAAGTTTTAGTTTTCGAGGGTAATAGCTACGTATGTTGAAAAAATGAAGATAGACTATTTTATGATTGCAAATGGTAAAGAATGTGATTAAAGGCTCTATTCCTATTTCAAAAGTTTTAGTTTTCGAGGGTAAGAGCTACGTATGTTGAAAAAATGAACATATTAGACAATTTTATGATTGCACATGGTAAAGAATGTGATTAAAGGCTCTCTTCCTATTTCAAAAGTTTTAGTTTTCGAGGGTAATAGCTACGTATGTTGAAAAAATGAAGATATTAGACTATTTTATGATTGCATATGGTAAAGAATGTGATTAAAGGCTCTTTTCCTATTT
>NW_027063220.1:0-40950 GCF_032884065.1 Artemia franciscana | reverse complement strand
ACCCTCGAAAACTAAAACTTTTGAAATAGGAAAAGAGCCTTTAATCACATTCTTTACCATGTGCAATCATAAAATTGTCTAATATCTTCATTTTTTCAACATAGGTAGCTATTACCCTCGAAAACTAAAACTTTTGACATAGGAAAAGAGCCTTTAATCACATTCTTTACCATTTGCAATCATAAAATAGTCTAATATCTTAATTTTTTCAACATACGTAGCTATTACCCTCGAAAACTAAAACTTTTGAAAAAGGAAAAGAGCCTTTAATCACATTCTTTACCATGTGCAATCATAAAATAGTCTAATATCTTCATTTTTTCACATACGTAGCTATTACCCTCGAAAACTAAAACTTTTGAAATAGGAAAAGAGCCTTTAATCACATTCTTACCATTTGCAATCATAAAATAGTCTAATATCTTCATTTTTTCAACATACGTAGCTATTACCCTCGAAAACTAAAACTTTTGAAATAGGAAAAGAGCCTTTAATCACATTCTTTACCATTGGCAATCATAAAATAGTCTAATATCTTCATTTTTTCAACATACGTAGCTATTACCCTCGAAAACTAAAACTTTTGAAATAGGAAAAGAGCCTTTAATCACATTCTTTACCATTTGCAATCATAAAATAGTCTAATATCTTCATTTTTTCAACATACGTAGCTATTACCCTCGAAAACTAAAACTTTTGAAATAGGAAAAGAGCCTTTAATCACATTCTTTACCATTTGCAATCATAAAATAGTCTAATATCTTCATTTTTTCAACATACGTAGTTATTTACCCTCGAAAACTAAAACTTTTGACATAGGAAAAGAGCCTTTAATCACATTCTTTACCATTTGCAATCATAAAATAGTCTAATATCTTCATTTTTTCAACATACGTAGCTATTACCCTCGAAAACTAAAACTTTTGACATAGGAAAAGAGCCTTTAATCACATTCTTTACCATTTGCAATCATAAAATAGTCTAATATCTTCATTTTTTCAACATACGTAGCTATTACCCTCGAAAACTAAAACTTTTGAAATAGGAAAAGAGCCTTTAATCACATTCTTTACCATGTGCAATCATAAAATAGTCTAATATCTTCATTTTTTCAGCATACGTAGCTATTACCCTCGAAAACTAAAACTTTTGAAATAGGAAAAGAGCCTTTAATCACATTCTTTACCATGCAATCATAAAATAGTCTAATATCTTCATTTTTTCAACATACGTAGCTATTACCCTCGAAAACTAAAACTTTTGAAATAGGAAAAGAGCCTTTAATCACATTCTTTACCATGTGCAATCATAAAATAGTCTAATATCTTCATTTTTTCAACATACGTAGCTATTACCTCGAAAACTAAAACTTTTGAAATAGGAAAAGAGCCTTTAATCACATTCTTTACCATGTGCAATCATAAAATAGTCTAATATCTTCATTTTTTCAACATACGTAGATATTACCCTTGAAAACTAAAACTTTTGAAATAGGAAAAGAGCCTTTAATCACATTCTTTACCATTTGCAATCATAAAATAGTCTAATATCTTCATTTTTCAACATACGTAGCTATTACCCTCGAAAACTAAAACTTTTGAAATAGGAAAAGAGCCTTTAATCACATTCTTTACCAAGTGCAATCATAAAATAGTCTAATATCTTCATTTTTTCAACATACATAGCTATTACCCTCGAAAACTAAAACTTTTGAAATAGGAAAAGAGCCTTTAATCACATTCTTTACCATGTGCAATCATAAAATAGTCTAATATCTTCATTTTTTCAACATACGTAGCTATTACCCTCGAAAACTAAAACTTTTGAAATAGGAAAAGAGCCTTTAATCACATTCTTTACCATGTGCAATCATAAAATTGTCTAATATCTTCATTTTTTCAACATACGTAGCTATTACCCTCGAAAACTAAAACTTTTGAAATAGGAAAAGAGCCTTTAATCACATTCTTTACCATGTGCAATCATAAAACAGTCTAATATCTTCATTTTTTCAACATACGTAGCTATTACCCTCGAAAACTAAAACTTTTGAAATAGGAAAAGAGCCTTTAATCACATTCTTTACCATGTGCAATCATAAAATAGTCTAATATCTTCATTTTTTCAACATACGTAGCTATTACCCTCGAAAACTAAAACTTTTGAAATAGGAAAAGAGCCTTTAATCACATTCTTTACCATGTGCAATCATAAAATAGTCTAATATCTTCATTTTTTCAACATACGTAGCTATTACCCTCGAAAACTAAAACTTTTGACATAGGAAAAGAGCCTTTAATCACATTCTTTACCATGTGCAATCATAAAATGTCTAATATCTTCATTTTTTCAACATACGTAGCTATTACCCTCGAAAACTAAAACTTTTGAAATAGGAAAAGAGCCTTTAATCACATTCTTTACCATGTGCAATCATAAAATAGTCTAATATCTTCATTTTTTCAAAATACGTAGCTATTACCCTCGAAAACTAAAACTTTTGAAATAGGAAAAGAGCCTTTAATCACATTCTTACCATGTGCAATCATAAAATTGTCTAATATCTTCATTTTTTCAACATACGTAGCTATTACCCTCGAAAACTAAAACTTTTGACATAGGAAAAGAGCCTTTAATCACATTCTTTACCATTTGCAATCATAAAATAGTCTAATATCTTCATTTTTTCAACATACGTAGCTATTACCCTCGAAAACTAAAACTTTTGAAATCGGAAAAGAGCCTTTAATCACATTCTTTACCATTTGCAATCATAAAATAGTCTAATATCTTCATTTTTTCAACATACGTAGCTATTACCCTCGAAAACTAAAACTTTTGAAATAGGAAAAGAGCCTTTAATCACATTCTTTACCATTTGCAATCATAAAATAGTCTAATATCTTCATTTTTTCAACATACGTAGCTATTACACTCGAAAACTAAAACTTTTGAAATAGGAAAAGAGCCTTTAATCACATTCTTCACCATTTGCAATCATAAAATAGTCTAATATCTTCATTTTTTCAACATACGTAGCTATTACCCTCGAAAACTAAAACTTTTGAAATAGGAAAAGAGCCTTTAATCACATTCTTTACCATTTGCAATCATAAAATAGTCTAATATCTTCATTTTTTCAACATACGTAGCTATTACCCTCGAAAACTAAAACTTTTGAAATAGGAAGAGCCTTTAATCACATTCTTTACCATTTGCAATCATAAAATAGTCTAATATCTTCATTTTTTCAACATACGTAGCTATTACCCTCGAAAACTACTACTTTTGAAATAGGAAAAGAGCCTTTAATCACATTTTTTACCATTTGCAATTATAAAATAGTCTAATATCTTCATTTTTTCAGCATACGTAGCTATTACCCTCGAAAACTAAAACTTTTGAAATAGTAAAAGAGCCTTTAATCACATTCTTTACCATTTGCAATCATAAAATAGTCTAATATCTTCATTTTTTCAACATACGTAGCTATTACCCTCAAAAACTAAAACTTTTGAAATAGGAAAAGAGCCTCTAATCACATTCTTTACCATTTGCAATCATAAAATAGTCTAATATCTTCATTTTTTCAAGATACGTAGCTATTACCCTCGAAAACTAAAACTTTTGAAATAGGAAAAGAGCCTTTAATCACATTCTTTACCATGTGCAATCATAAAATTGTCTAATATCTTCATTTTTTCAACATAGGTAGCTATTACCCTCAAAAACTAAAACTTTTGACATAGGAAAAGAGCCTTTAATCACATTCTTTACCATTTGCAATCATAAAATAGTCTAATATCTTAATTTTTTCAACATACGTAGCTATTACCCTCGAAAACTAAAACTTTTGAAAAAGGAAAAGAGCCTTTAATCACATTCTTTACCATGTGCAATCATAAAATAGTCTAATATCTTCATTTTTTCAGCATACGTAGCTATTACCCTCGAAAACTAAAACTTTTGAAATAGGAAAAGAGCCTTTAATCACATTCCTTACCATGTGCAATCATAAAATAGTCTAATATCTTCATTTTTTCAACATACGTAGCTATTACCCTCGAAAACTAAAACTTTTGAAATAGGAAAAGAGCCTTTAATCACATTCTTTACCATTGGCAATGATAAAATAGTCTAATATCTTCATTTTTTCAACATACGTAGCTATTACCCTCAAAAACTAAAACTTTTGAAATAGGAAAAGAGCCTTTAATCACATGCTTTACCATTTGCAATCATAAAATAGTCTAATATCTTCATTTTTTCAACATACGTAGCTATTACCCTCAAAAACTAAAACTTTTGAAATAGGAAAAGAGCCTTTAATCACATTCTTTACCATTTGCAATCATAAAATAGTCTAATATCTTCATTTTTTCAACATACGTAGTTATTATACTCGAAAACTAAAACTTTTGACATAGGAAAAGAGCCTTTAATCACATTCTTTACCATTTGCAATCATAAAATAGTCTAATATCTTCATTTTTTCAACATACGTAGTTATTATCCTCGAAAACTAAAACTTTTGACATAGGAAAAGAGCCTTTAATCACATTCTTTACCATTTGCAATCATAAAATAGTCTAATATCTTCATTTTTTCAACATACGTAGCTATTACCCTCGAAAACTAAAACTTTTGAAATAGGAAAAGAGCCTTTAATCACATTCTTTACCATGTGCAATCATAAAATAGTCTAATATCTTCATTTTTTCAGCATACGTAGCTATTACCCTCGAAAACTAAAACTTTTGAAATAGGAAAAGAGCCTTTAATCACATTCTTTACCATGTACAATCATAAAATTGTCTAATATCTTCATTTTTTCAACATACGTAGCTATTACCCTCAAAAACTAAAACTTTTGAAATAGGAAAAGAGCCTTTAATCACATTCTTTACCATGTGCAATCATAAAATAGTCTAATATCTTCATTTTTTCCACAGACCTAGCTATTACCTTCGAAAACTAAAACTTTTGAATTAGGAAAAGAGCCTTTAATCACATTCTTTACCATGTGCAATCATAAAATAGTCTAATATCTTCATTTTTTTCAACATACGTAGCTATTACCCTCGAAAACTAAAACTTTTGAAATAGGAAAAGAGCCTTTAATCACATTCTTTACCATTTGCAATCATAAAATAGTCTAATATCTTCATTTTTTCAACATACGTAGCTATTACCCTCGAAAACTAAAACTTTTGAAATAGGAAAAGAGCCTTTAATCACATTCTTTACCATTTGCAATCATAAAATAGTCTAATATCTTCATTTTATCAACATACGTAGCTATTACCCTCGAAAACTAAAACTTTTGAAATAGGAAAAGAGCCTTTAATCACATTCTTTACCAAGTGCAATCATAAAATAGTCTAATATCTTCATTTTTTCAACATACATAGCTATTACCCTCGAAAACTAAAACTTTTGAAATAGGAAAAGAGCCTTTAATCACATTCTTTACCATGTGCAATCATAAAATAGTCTAATATCTTCATTTTTTCAACATACGTAGCTATTACCCTCGAAAACTAAAACTTTTGAAATAGGAAAAGAGCCTTTAATCACATTCTTTACCATGTGCAATCATAAAATTGTCTAATATCTTCATTTTTTCAACATACGTAGCTATTACCCTCGAAAACTAAAACTTTTGAAATAGGAAAAGATCCTTTAATCACATTCTTTACCATGTGCAATCATAAAACAGTCTAATATCTTCATTTTTTCAACATACGTAGCTATTACCCTCGAAAACTAAAACTTTTGAAATAGGAAAAGAGCCTTTAATCACATTCTTTACCATGTGCAATCATAAAATTGTCTAATATCTTCATTTTTTCAACATACGTAGCTATTACCCTCGAAAACTAAAACTTTTGAAATAGGAAAAGAGCCTTTAATCACATTCTTTACCATGTGCAATCATAAAATAGTCTAATATCTTCATTTTTTCAACATACGTAGCTATTACCCTCGAAAACTAAAACTTTTGAAATAGGAAAAGAGCCTTTAATCACATTCTTTACCATGTGCAATCAAAAAATTGTCTAATATCTTCATTTTTTCAACGTACGTAGCTATTACCCTCGAAAACTAAAACTTTTGAAATAGGAAAAGAGCCTTTAATCACATTCTTTACCATGTGCAATCATAAAATAGTGTAATATCTTCATTTTTTCAAAATACGTAGCTATTACCCTCGACAACTAAAACTTTTGAAATAGGAAAAGAGCCTTTAATCACATTCTTCACCATGTGCAATCATAAAATTGTCTAATATCTTCATTTTTTCAACATACGTAGCTATTACCCTCGAAAACTAAAACTTTTGACATAGGAAAAGAGCCTTTAATCACATTCTTTACCATTTGCAATCATAAAATAGTCAAATATCTTCACTTTTTCAACATACGTAGCTATTACCCTCGAAAACTAAAACTTTTGAAATCGGAAAAGAGCCTTTAATCACATTCTTTACCATTTGCAATCATAAAATAGTCTAATATCTTCATTTTTTCAACATACGTAGCTATTACCCTCGAAAACTAAAACTTTTGAAATAGGAAAAGAGCCTTTAATCACATTCTTCACCATTTGCAATCATAAAATAGTCTAATATCTTCATTTTTTCAACATACGTAGCTATTACACTCGAAAACTAAAACTTTTGAAATAGGAAAAGAGCCTTTAATCACATTCTTCACCATTTGCAATCATAAAATAGTCTAATATCTTCATTTTTTCAACATACGTAGCTATTACCCTCGAAAACTAAAACTTTTGAAATAGGAAAAGAGCCTTTAATCACATTCTTTACCATTTGCAATCATAAAATAGTCTAATATCTTCATTTTTTCAACATACGTAGCTATTACCCTCGAAAACTAAAACTTTTGAAATAGGAAGAGCCTTTAATCACATTCTTTACCATTTGCAATCATAAAATAGTCTAATATCTTCATTTTTTCAACATACGTAGCTATTACCCTCGAAAACTACTACTTTTGAAATAGGAAAAGAGCCTTTAATCACATTTTTTACCATTTGCAATTATAAAATAGTCTAATATCTTCATTTTTTCAGCATACGTAGCTATTACCCTCGAAAACTAAAACTTTTGAAATAGGAAAAGAGCCTTTAATCACATTCTTTACCATTTGCAATCATAAAATAGTCTAATATCTTCATTTTTTCAACATACGTAGCTATTACCCTCGAAAACTAAAACTTTTGAAATAGGAAAAGAGCCTTTAATCACATTCTTTACCATTTGCAATCATAAAATAGTCTAATATCTTCATTTTTTCAACATACGTAGCTATTACCCTCGAAAACTAAAACTTTTGAAATAGGAAAAGAGCCTTTAATCACATTCTTTACCATTTGCAATCATAAAATAGTCTAATATCTTCATTTTTTCAACATACGTATATATTACCCTCGAAAACTTAAACTTTTGAAATATGAAGAGCCTTTAATCACATTCTTTACCATTTGCAATCATAAAATAGTCTAATATCTTCATTTTTTCAACATACGTAGCTATTACCCTCGAAAACTACTACTTTTGAAATAGGAAAAGAGCCTTTAATCACATTTTTTACCATTTGCAATTATAAAATAGTCTAATATCTTCATTTTTTCAACATACGTAGCTATTACCCTCGAAAACTAAAACTTTTGAAATAGGAAAAGAGCCTTTAATCACATTCTTTACCATGTGCAATCATAAAATAGTCTAACATCTTCATTTTTTCAACATACGTAGCTATTATCCTCGAAAACTAAAACTTTTGAAATAGGAAAAGAGCCTTTAATCACATTCTTTACCATTTGCAGTCATAAAATAGTCTAATATCTTCATTTTTCAACATACGTAGCTATTACCCTCGAAAACTAAAACTTTTGACATAGGAAAAGAGCCTTTAATCACATTCTTTACCATTTGCAATCATAAAATAGTCTAATATCTTCATTTTTTCCACATACGTAGCTATTACCCTCGAAAACTAAAACTTTTGACATAGGAAAAGAGCCTTTAATCACATTCTTTACCATTTGCAGTCATAAAATAGTCTAATATCTTCATTTTTTCAACATACGTAGCTATTACCCTCGAAAACTAAAACTTTTGACATAGGAAAAGAGCCTTTAATCACATTCTTTACCATTTGCAATAATAAAATAGTATAATATCTTAATTTTTTCAACATACGTAGCTATTACCCTCGAAAACTAAAACTTTTGACATAGGAAAAGAGCCTTTAATCACATTCTTTACCATTTGCAATCATAAAATAGTCTAATATCTTCATTTTTTCAACATACGTACCTATTACCCTCGAAAACTAAAACTTTTGAAATAGGAAAAGAGCCTTTAATCACATTCTTTACCATTTGCAATCATAAAATAGTCTAATATCTTCATTTTTTCAACATACGTAGCTATTACCCTTGAAAACTAAAACTTTTGAAATATTAAAAGAGCCCTTAATCACATTCTTTACCATGTGCAATCATAATATTGTCTAATATCTTCATTTTTTCCACAGACAAAGCTATTACCCTCGAAAACTAAAATTTTTGACATAGGAAAAGAGCCTTTAATCACATTCTTTACCATGTGCAATCATAAAATAATCTAATATCTTCATTTTTTCAACATACGTAGCTATTACCCTTGAAAACTAAAACTTTTGACATAGAAAAAGAGCCTTTAATCACATTCTTTACCATTTGCAATCATAAAATAGTCTAATATCTTCATTTTTTCAACATACGTAGCTATTACCCTCGAAAACTAAAACTTTTGAAATAGGAAAAGAGCCTTTAATCACATTCTTTACCATGTGCAATCATAAAATTGTCTAATATCTTCATTTTTTCCACAGACAAAGCTATTACCGTCGAAAACTAAAACTTTTGACATAGGAAAAGAGCCTTTAATCGTATTCTTTACCATTTGCAATCATAAAATAGTCTAATATCTTTATTTTTTCAACATACGTAGCTATTACCCTCGAAAACTAAAACTTTTGAAATAGAAAAAGAGCCTTTAATCACATTCTTTACCATGTGCAATCATAAAATAGTCTAATATCTTCATTTTTTCAACATACGTAGCTATTTACCTCGAAAACTAAAACTTTTGAAATAGGAAAAGAGCCTTTAATCACATTCTTTACCATTTGCAATCATAAAATAGTCTAATATCTTCATTTTTTCAACATACGTAGCTATTACCCTCGAAAACTAAAACTTTTGAAATAGGAAAAGAGCCTTTAATCACATTCTTTACCATGTGCAATCAAAAAATTGTCTAATATCTTCATTTTTTCAACATACGTAGCTATTACCCTCGAAATCTAAAACTTTTGACATAGGAAAAGAGCCTTTAATCACATTCTTTACCATTTGCAATCATAAAATAGTCTAATATTTTCATTTTTTCAACATACGTAGCTATTACCCTCGAAAACTAAAACTTTTGAAATTGGAAAAGAGCCTTTAATCACATTCTTTACCATTTGCAGTCATAAAATAGTCTAATATCTTCATTTTTTCAACATACGTAGCTATTACCCTCGAAAACTAAAACTTTTGAAATAGGAAAAGAGCCGGTGTCCCGGTCTGTAATTTCTCTTTGAGTGTCCTGGTCGTCATTTATATTCCCTGTGTCCCGGTCGTCATTTGTTTCCCGGTGATTTGTTGATGGTGATTGCTAATCGAACATTCCTTGTGTCTCGGTTGCTTTCTCTTTGAGAGTCCCGGTCGTCATTTATATTCCCTACTAGCTGTTGGGGTGGCGCTTCGCCACCCCAACACCTAGTTGGTGGGGTGCTTCGCACCCCCCCCCCAAGCCCCCCAGTGGGCACCAGTCGTTACGCGCCCTATTAGTTACGTGCCATTGTAGTTGTGTCCCTGTGTCCCACCTGTGAATATAGATATATATATATATATATATATATATATATATATATATATATATATATATATATATTTTTAACTACGCAGAACTTGCGAATGTACAACATTCTTGGCTGTCCCTTTGTCTGTGCATATAAATAGATTGTCAGGTTTACCGACTCTTGAACATGCAACATATAATTGTCCATGGGAAAAACAATATGTATTCAGATCTATACCTCATTATTCTAATGATTGCCCCTGAGCTTTGTTGATGGTGATTGCTAATCGAACATTCCCTGTGTCCCTGTCGTCATTTATATATCCCCCTGTGCCCCCCGGCGTCCCCGTTGTTGTTGTTATCCTGTGTCCCGGTCGTCATTTGTGTCCTGGTGTCCCAGTCTGTAATTTTTCTTTGAGTGTCTTGGTCGTCATTTATATTCCCTGTGTCCCGGTCGTCATTTATGTCCCGGTCGTCATTTTTGTCCCGGTTTCCTGGTCTGTAATTTCTCTTTGAGTGTCCTGGTCCCCATTTATATTCCCTGTGTCCCGTTTGTCATTTGTGTCCCGGTGCTTTGTTGATGGTGATTGCTAATCGTACATTCCTTGTGTCCCGGTCGCTTTCTCTTTTAGTGTCCCGGTCGTCATTTATATTCCCTATGTTCAGGTGTCCCTGTCGTCATTTGTGTCCCGATGTCCCAGTGTTTAATTTCGTCAATCAACAAACATGACGTCAATCGACACACAAATATGACGTTACTCGACACACAGACAACTTATTTTTATATATATAGATAGATTCTTGGCTTTCCCATTGTCTGTGCATATACAAACCCTTATGTACTTATAATGACGTCATATGCAAACGCTCTTTTTACAAACAAACAAACATGCATACACACAACTTGTTTTTATATAGATAGATAGATAGATAGATACAATACAAATTAACTGCGTAAAACTTGCGAATATAAAACATTCTTCGCTGTCCAATTGTCGCTGCACATAAATATATTGTCAGGTTTACCGACCCTCGAACATGCAATCATTTTGCATAGCGAAAAGAAAGCAGTTAACTTTTTATCCGGTGGATTCAGGGCTCTTTGTGTAATTGGTTGCCTTTACGGAGTTACAGTATTCAACGTTTATGTGTGCATTAAATGTTTTTGATAATAACGGGGAATATGGAACAACCCACTGGTTATCTACTTTGATGGTGGTACCGTTACGCTTCTTTATTATTGCTGTTTTACTGCTTTCTTATTATTTCTTATTATTATAAGTTAACTGCTTTCTTTTCGCTATGCAAAAATGATTCTTCTGCAAAAAACTACTGTATACTGAAGTGCCTTCGTATTCCACGTGGAATACTAAAAATAAAGTATTTGAACGTCGAAAACAGGGTAAGTCAGTTGACGGCAAACCTACCATCTTCAAAGATACCACGATAGGAAGACTTTACACCGTTCACCCCAATCAACATGAATGCTTCGTTCTGAGCCTGCATTTGGTGAATGTACCCGGTCCGACGTCCTTTGAGTATTTGAGAACTGTAAACGGTACTATACATGACACTTACCGTAGTGCATTCCAAGCTCTGAATTTATTGGAGAATGACCAACAGTGGGATAACTGCATCAATGACGCGTGCGAAACGTCAACTCCAAGTCAAATTCGTGCATTGTTTGGAATCATACTAACAACTTGCTCTTCTTCAGCTCCTAGAGAGTTATGGGGAAAATATAAATCGAAAATGTCCGAAGATATACTCCATCGAAAACGGTTAGAGACGTCACATATGACTTTTGATTTTACATCAGAAATTTATAACTACACTTCAGTTATTATAGAAGATTTGTGCGTATGTATGACAAACAAACCTCTTCAGGATTTGGGAATGCCTTCACCTAATCGTACCGCTGCTGTTTCGACATGTGTAGAATTGGATCGTGAACAAAGTTACAGTACGAGTGATCTATTGTCGTATGTACAAAATAACATTTCCAAGTTAACGTCGGAACAAAAAGACATTTATGATACGATAATGCATTGTGTCGATAACAACATTGAAAAAATTTTCTTTTTGGATGCGCCAGTAGGTACTGGTAAAACATTTGTAATAAAACTGATTCTGGCATCAATTCGATAGAAAAATGATATAGTGTTTGCAATTGCATCGTCCGGAATAGCCGCAACACTGCTGCCTGGTGGAAGATCTGCTCATTCCGCTTTGAAATTGCCTCTGAATTTGCATTCTAAAGAAACTCCCACGTGCAATATTTCCAAATCATCTGGGATGGGTAGAGTATTGCAGCAATGCAATATTATTATTTGGAACGAGTGCACAATAGCACACAAAAAATCGCTCGAGGCTCTGGATCAATGTTTGAAAGATTTGCGAGGGAATTCGAAACCCTTTGGCAGCACATTAATATTGCTTGCGGGAGATTTCAGGCAAACATTACCTATAATACCTAGATCAACCCCTGCAGACGAAATGAATGCTTGCCTGAAAAATTATAATTTATGGGCACACGTAAAAACATTAAAATTAACTACAAATATGCGTGTCCGATTGCAAAACGATGACTCTGGTCAAACATTTTCAGATCAATTGTTGGCAATTTGAAACGGATAGCTCCCAGTAGACTCAATTTCAGGACATATACACCTACCTGCTGAATTCTGTAATTTAGTGACGTCCAAAAACGAATTGATTGAAAAAGTATTTCCAAATATTCTAAACAATTATAAAAATAATAAATGGCTAAGTGAAAGAGCGATTCTTGCAACCAAAAATATTGACGTCCACGAAATCAACAATATTGTTTTGACCAAGATTCGAGACCAGGCAGTCCTTTACAAGTCAGTCGACAAAGTCTTGGAACCAAATGAGGCGGTTAATTATCCATCTGAATTTTTAAATTCCGTGGATCTTTCAGGGTTTCCACCATACGTGCCACAACTAAAAATAGGCGTACAGATAATATTGTTAGATAACATAAACCTACCAAAGTTTTGCAATGGCACGCAACTTGCCGTAAGAAAAAAACAATGGAAAACGTAATAGAAGCCACAATCTTGACAGGACCTTTTGAGGTCGAGGCTGTTCTTATTCCTCGCATTCCCATGATTCCAACGTATGTGCCTTTTCAATTTAAAAGATTGCAATTCCCAATTTGATTAGTATTCGCAATCACCATCAACAAAGATCAAGGTCAATCATTACAAAAATGTGGTATAGATCTTAATATTGATTGTTTTTCCCATGGACAATTGTACGTTGCATGTTCGAGGGTCAGTAAACCTGACAATCTATTTATGTGCAGCGACAATTGGACAGCGAAGAATGTTTTATATTCGCAAGTTTTACGCAGTTAATTTGTATTGTATCTATCTAACTATCTATCTATATAAAAACGAGCTGTGTGTATGTATGTTTGTTTGTTTGTAAAAAGAGCGTTTGCATATGACGTCATTATAAGTACATAAGGGTTTGTATATGCACAGACAATGGGAAAGCCAAGAATCTATCTATATATATATAGATATCCGTTGATTTTTGAACGGAAGTCATGGCCAATTGACGAAAAAAGCCAAGACAAATTGTCCAGGTTAATTTTACCCCTTGGATGGCCGTTGTTACTGTCTCCCATTTATGCTCCATGCAAACGTGTCTTTTTACAATGACGAACTAGAGTCGTACCGGTTGGAGGTTCTCGCTGGGGAACAATCGCAGGTTGACTACAAGTTGACTTGGATGAAAATTTTCCTCTCATGCATATCACTCCACAATGCTGAACTAGAGTCAACCTGTTGAGGGTCTAACGTGTTAATTCACGGCGAGTGAGACAATATATTGTAAAATTTGACAATGAATATAAATGGAAATAAGAGTCCAATTCAAAGCCTACAAGGGCCTCCTACAATTTGCCTCGACTCTTATACAAGTGAACTTGCATTTATACACCAAGAGATTTGGGCCAGAAACAAAAAATTCAACTGTCTGTAATTGACTACAAAAAGTGCAGTGAACATCGGGCTAGATGGGAAGCCCATATGAGAATGAGTATATTGTTGGTATGTGTGAAGCGGATGGTTACTACCACTTGAGCAATGGTCTAACCATTGATGGCTTTAAGGATTCGTGCTTTAAGCGGCAAACGTAGGCTCAATGAAATACCAGATGAAAGAGGAATATAGTGTTGGTATGGGCTTAGAGCAATGGACTACCGCTATAGCAACGGGTCTAACTTCTAACTAGCCTCGGCTTGAAGGCATCCTTTCTTTAAGCGGTAAAACATGGGCATAAGAAAGGCTCTATATTGTAAAAGTAAGTTGTCTGTGTGTCGAGTGACGTCATGTTTGTGTGTCGACTGACGTCATGTTTGTAGATTGACGAAATTACAAACCGGGACATCGGGACACAAATGACGACCGGGACACCGGGACATCTTATATATATATATAAATAAGTTGTCTGTGTGTCTGTGTTTCTAGTGACGTCATGTTTTTGTGTCGACTGACGTCATGTTTGTTGATTGACGAAATTAAACACTGGGACATCTGGACACAAATGACGACCGGGACACCGGGACATAGGGAATATAAATGACGACCGGGACACTAAAAGAGAAAGCGACCGGGACACAAGGAATGTTCGATTAGCAATCACCATCAACAAAGCACCGGGACACAAATGACGACCGGGACACAGGTAATATAAATGGGGACCAGGACACTCAAAGAGAAATTACAGACCAGGAAACCGGAACACAATTGACGACCGGGACAAAAATGACGACCAAGACACTCAAAGAGAAATTACAGACTGGGACACAGGGACACAAATGACGACCGGGACACAGGGAAACAACAACAACGGGGACGCCGGGGGGGGCAGGGGGATATATAAATGACGACAGGGACACAGGGAATGTTCGATTTGCAATCACCATCAACAAAGCTCAAGGGCAATCATTAGAATAATGAGGTATAGATCTGAATACAGATTGTTTTTCCCAGGGACAATTAAATATTGCATGTTCAAGAGTCGGTAAACCTGACAATCTATTTATATGCACAGACAATGGGAGAGCCAAAAATGTTGTACATTCGCAAGTTTTACGTAGTTAATATATATATATATATATATATATATATATATATATATATATATATATATATATATATATCTATCTATATTCACAGGTGGGACACAGGGATACAACTACAATGGCACGTAACTAATATGGCGCGTAACGACTGGTGCCCGCGGGGGGGCTTGGGGGGGCACGAAGCACCCCCACCAACTAGGTGTTGGGGTGGCGAAGCGCCACCCCAACAGCTAGTAGGGAATATAAATGACGACCGGGACACTCAAAGAGAAAGCAACCGAGACACAAGGAATGTTCGATTAGCAATCACCATCAACAAAGCACCGGGAAACAAATGACGACCGGGACACAGGGAATATAAATGACGACCAGGACACTCAAAGAGAATTTACAGACCGGGACACCGGAACACAAGTGACGACCAGGACAATAATGACGACCGGGACAAAAATGACGACGGGGACACCGAAAATAATAATGACGACCGCGACACTCAAAGAGAAATTACAGACTGGGACACCGGGACACAAATGACGACCGGGACACAAGGAAACAACAACAACGGGGATGCCAGGGGCACAGGGAGATATATAAATGACGACGTGGACACAGGGAATGTTCGATTAGCAATCACCATCAACAAAGCTCAAGGACAATCATTAGAATAATGAGGTATAGATCTGAATACAGATTGTTTTTTCCATGAACAATTACATGTTGCATGTTCAAGAGTCAGTGAACATGACAATCTATTTATATGCACAGACAATGGGACAGCCAAGAATGTTGTATATTCGCAAGTTTTACGTATTATATATAATATATATATATATATATATATATATATATATATATATATATCTATATTCACAGGTGGGACACAGGGACACAACTACAATGGCGCGTAACTAATATGGCGCGTAACGACCTACGCGCGCGGGGGGGCTTGGGGGGGCGAAGCGCCCCCACCAACTACGTGGTGGGGTGGTGCTTCGCGCCACCCCAACAGCTAGTTAATTATAAATCATACTAGTTCTACCTTGCATGGGCAACGTGGGGCGCTGCGGCATTCTTTGTTCGGCTACGCCGAGTAAAGTGTTGCGACAGCAACACTTTGGTTTTGTTTCTTCAAACAAGGTTTTGTTTGATGTGAAACCTGATGAAACAAGGTTTTGGTTTTGTTTCTTCAACAGCTAGTGTTGTATATTCGCAAGTTTTACGTAGTTCAAAACACATATATAAATCTATCTATATTCATAGGTGGTACACAGGGACACAACAACAATGGCGCGTAACGACTTACCTGCGGGGGGGGGGGGCACGAAATGCCCCCTCCAACTAGGTGTTGCGGTGGTGCGAAGTGCCACCCCAACAGCTTTTTAATTATAAATCATACTAGATCTACGTCGCATGGGCAACGTGGGGTGCTGCGCCAACCTTTGTTCGGTTTCGCCGAGTAAAGTGTTGCAACAGCAACACTTTGGTTTTGTTTCTTCGCTTCGATTAAATACATAAGATGTTAATCTGTAAGAATCTTAAAATAAATACTAGGTACGCCAACTCGCAAAAGTTGCAAACCCCAGATTGCAACTAGCAAAAGTTGCAAACCCCTCATCGCTGAAGATGATTGTAGCCTAACAGCCGATTATCAATTACAAGTCCCCTACATGTCTTACCACTGGAACCAAATTGGTCTTACTATCAAATACACCGGAAACACATAATAGGTACATCAACTAGGAAAAGTTGCTAACCCCTCATTTCCGAAGATTATTATGAGCTAACAGCCGACTGTTGCTTAAAACTCTCTTATATATGCCACAATTTATATCAGCCTATTTCTGGTTTCAGTGTATACCTTACTACTGAAGTTGTCAACCACTTTAATCTTTCAAACTGCTATATCTTATGAAGGAATTTTTCTACGAAAAAATGGATGACGTATACTTTGATCAGCTCATCAAAACATATGGACTGCCATCGAAAAAAACATCTATCTGTCTTAGTTCAAAAGTTGACTTTTTTGCCGTAGGCCAAGTTTAAGACGTTATCATTTAGAAAGGAGCAAAGGAATTTCTTTAACAATGAGAGAACTTTTGAAGTTTATGCCATTTCTGTATCGGCCTATTTTTGGTTTCAGTGCGTGCCTTATTACTGAAGTTGTCAACCCCTTAAGCTTTCAATCTGGTATATCTCATGAAGGAATTTTTCTACCAAAAAAGGATGACATATACATTGATCAGCTCATCAAGAGCTATTGATTGCCGTCGAAAAAAAAACAAATTTATCTGTCTCAATTCAAAAGTTGACTATTTTACCGTACGCCATGTTTCTAACGTCGTTTCTTAGAAGAGAGCAAAGGATAGACTCTAATTTCTTTAATAATGAGAGAAAATTTAAAGTTTAACAGCCACATCTGATACCATTTCTTTACCACAATCCCCAGTGCGAAAAATCGAATGATAAAATCAGCTGAAATCACGAACAGAAATGGGTAGAAACACAAGCAAAAACCATCCTTTTTGGCCCCAGGTAAGAGTTCTACGAAGCTTTCCAAATGCAAAGTCATATTCATCAATCTGGCCTAAGGTCCACACTTTTCGTAAAAATCACAGAGATTAGATCCTTGCCACTTTCTAGGAATAAGCTGAAATTGGGGTGCTAGGGGGGAAAAACACGACAAAACCAAAGTGTTGCTGTCGCAGCACAAATATGGCAAAATTATAACTGTGCCTACACGCATTTAGTTTGCTTTTAATCGCAGAAAACGTTGGTTTATATAGTTCTTTTACCTATCTTTGTTTTCACGTGAGAAATTTTATCAAGGGGGGGGGGATGCAGAGTTAGGCTAAATTTGTTGCCGTTATTTCCAAACAAATATAATGAGCATACATTATTCATGAAAACAAAAATATACGTTACGAAAACTGGGAAATACTAGATATTGTCTACTCCAAAACTTTCACGTTCGAAATGTGTTGCAGGGCACTACTAGTTTTGCAGTTCTTTCTTTTTCTTAGCATGTTCAATAGTCTATATTTTGGGAATACTGAAAATGGAAGCTCAAAATATTCCAGGAATGGGAACTGAATAAAAGATGAAAAGTTTTTCTGAAATTTTGTAATTTCCTGGAATATTTTCTGAAACTAATTACTATAAAAAAGAAACAAAACTATCCTTGCACAAAAGTAAACTCTTACGGGATTGTATAACATCAGACGTAAAGAACATAGAATAATCTATTCACATTCTTAGAACAAAGTTAAACGCCTTTTCTATATTTTCAGGAAAATTGGACCTTAGAAAAGTGGACCTCCAGTTCCTAGATCAAGATTGTTGTTGTTATTATAAAATCTTTGAATTTGACAATATTTTTTTGTAATTTCTTTTTTGAATTTCAAAATTTGTCCCAGGCTATAATGAAAAAAGGTCTGGTTGCAATCAAACTCGTAGATCCAAAGAAGTCAGGCACTAGAGCTGTTCTCCTACAAAATAATTCTATATTGTACATATAATCCTATCTATATATATAAAAATAAGTTGTCCGTGTGGGCGTGGGTCTGTCGGGTGACGTCATGTTTGTATTTTGACTGACGTCATGTTTTCGACTGACGAAGTTACAGATCGGGACATCGGGACACAAACGACGACCGGGACACCGGCACATAGGGAATATAAATGACGACCGGGACACTCAAAGAGAAAGCGACCGGGACACAGGGAATGATCGATTAGCAATCACCATCAACAAAGCACCGGGACACAAATTACGACCGGGACACAGGGAGTATAAATGACGACCAGGACATAAGTAAAAAAAAAAAACTAAAAAAACTAAAAAAAAAGGTAAAAACTACAAAAAAAACTAAAAAGAAAAAAAAAACTAAAAACTAACAAAAAAAACTAAGAAAGCTAAAAAACTAAAAAAAACTAAATAAGAAAAAAAAATAAAAAAAAGAAAAAAATGAAAAATAAAGGAGAAAAACAAAACTAAGTAAAATAAAAATAAAAAAAAAACTAAAAAAAATAAAAAAACTAAAAAAAACTAAAAAGAAAAAAGCGGAAAAATACAAAATGGACATTTTGTATTTCGTCAAAATTCTGTGAAGGGGGAGGTGGCAACGCTGGGGCCAATTTTTCCAAATTAAGTAAAAATAACAGAGAAAGATGAGCCGTATGGTAACAAAAAGGTAAAGATGTACTAAAGAAAACTAATCTTTCCAGTGGATGCTTGAATTATGCAGGTTCTAATATCTTCATTTATTAGACTATTTTATGATTGAAAATGGTAAAGAATGTGATTAGAGGCTATTTTCCTATTTCAAAAGTTTTAGTTTTCGAGGGTAATAGCTACATATGTTGAAAAAATGAAGATATTAGACTATTTTATGATTGCATATGGTAAAGAATGTGATTAAAGGCTCTTTTCCTATTTCAAAAGTTTTAGTTTTCGAGAGTAATAGCTACGTATGTTGAAAAAATGAAGATAATAGACAATTTTATGATTGCACATGGTAAAGCATGTGATTAAAGGCTCTTTTCCTATTTCAAAAGTTTTAGTTTTCGAGGGTAATAGCTACGTATGTTGAAAAAATGAAGATATTAGACTATTTTATGATTGCAAATGGTAAAGAATGTGATTAAAGGCTCTTTTCCTATTTCAAAAGTTTTAGTTTTCGAGGGTAATAGCTATGTATGTTGAAAAAATGAAGATATTAGACTATTTTATGATTGCACATGGTAAAGAATGTGATTAAAGGCTCTTTTCCTATTTCAAAAGTTTTAGTTTTCGAGGGTAATAGCTACGTATGCTGAAAAAATGAAGATCTTAGACTATTTTATGATTGCACATGGTAAAGAATGTGATTAAAGGCTCTTTTCCTATTTCAAAAGTTTTAGTTTTCGAGGGTAATAGCTACGTATGTTGAAAAAATGAAGAAATTAGACTATTTTATGATTGCAAATGGTAAAGAATGTGATTAAAGGCTCTTTTCCTATTTCAAAAGTTTTAGTTTTCGAGGGTAATAGCTAAGTATGTTGAAAAAATGAAGATATTAGACTATTTTATGATTGCACATGGTAAAGAATGTGATTAAAGGCTCTTTTCCTATTTCAAAAGTTTTAGTTTTCGAGGGTAATAGCTACGTATGTTGAAAAAATGAAGATATTAGACTATTTTATGATTGCACATGGTAAAGAATGTGATTAAAGGCTCTTTTCCTATTTCAAAAGTTTTAGTTTTCGAGGGTAATAGCTACGTATGTTGAAAAAATGAAGATATTAGACTATTTTATGATTGCAAATGGTAAAGAATGTGATTAAAGGCTCTTTTCCTATTTCAAAAGTTTTAGTTTTCGAGGGTAATAGCTACGTATGTTGAAAAAATGAAGATATTAGACTATTTTATGATTGCAAATGGTAAAGAATGTGATTAAAGGCTCTTTTCCTATGTCAAAAGTTTTAGTTTTCGAGGGTAATAGCTACGTATGTTGAAAAAATGAAGATATTAGACTATTTTATGATTGCAAATGGTAAAGAATGTGATTAAAGGCTCTTTTCCTATTTCAAAAGTTTTAGTTTTCGAGGGTAATAGCTACGTATGTTGAAAAAATGAAGATATTAGACTATTTTATGATTGCACATGGTAAAGAATGTGATTAAAGGCTCTTTTCCTATTTCAAAAGTTTTAGTTTTCGAGGGTAATAGCTACGTATGTTGAAAAAATGAAGATATTAGACTATTTTATGATTGCACATGGTAAAGAATGTGATTAAAGGCTCTTTTCCTATTTCAAAAGTTTTAGTTTTCGAGGGTAATAGCTACGTATGTTGAAAAAATGAAGATATTAGACTATTTTATGATTGCACATGGTAAAGAATGTGATTAAAGGCTCTTTTCCTATTTCAAAAGTTTTAGTTTTCGAGGGTAATAGCTACGTATGTTGAAAAAATGAAGATATTAGACTATTTTATGATTGCAAATGGTAAAGAATGTGATTAAAGGCTCTTTTCCTATTTCAAAAGTTTTAGTTTTCGAGGGTAATAGCTACGTATGTTGAAAAAATGAAGATATTAGACTATTTTATGATTGCAAATGGTAAAGAATGTGATTAAAGGCTCTTTTCCTATTTCAAAAGTTTTAGTTTTCGAGGGTAATAGCTACGTATGTTGAAAAAATGAAGATATTAGACTATTTTATGATTGCAAATGGTAAAGAATGTGATTAAAGGCTCTTTTCCTATTTCAAAAGTTTTAGTTTTCGAGGGTAATAGCTACGTATGTTGAAAAAATGAAGATATTAGACAATTTTATGATTGCACATGGTAAAGAATGTGATTAAAGGCTCTTTTCCTATTTCAAAAGTTTTAGTTTTCGAGGGTAATAGCTACGTATGTTGAAAAAATGAAGATATTAGACAATTTTATGATTGCACATGGTAAAGAATGTGATTAAAGGCTCTTTTCCTATTTCAAAAGTTTTAGTTTTCGAGGGTAATAGCTACGTATGTTGAAAAAATGAAGATATTAGACTATTTTATGATTGCACATGGTAAAGAATGTGATTAAAGGCTCTTTTCCTATTTCAAAAGTTTTAGTTTTCGAGGGTAATAGCTACGTATGTTGAAAAAATGAAGATATTAGACTGTTTTATGATTGCAAATGGTAAAGAATGTGATTAAAGGCTCTTTTTCTATTTCAAAAGTTTTAGTTTTCGAGGGTAATAGCTACGTATGTTGAAAAAATGAAGATATTAGACTATTTTATGATTGCACATGGTAAAGAATGTGATTAAAGGCTCTTTTCCTATTTCAAAAGTTTTAGTTTTCGAGGGTAATAGCTACGTATGTTGAAAAAATGAAGATATTAGACTATTTTATGATTGCAAATGGTAAAGAATGTGATTAAAGGCTCTTTTCCTATGTCAAAAGTTTTAGTTTTCGAGGGTAATAGCTACGTATGTTGAAAAAATGAAGATATTAGACTATTTTATGATTGCAAATGGTAAAGAATGTGATTAAAGGCTCTTTTCCTATTTCAAAAGTTTTAGTTTTCGAGGGTAATAGCTACGTATGTTGAAAAAATGAAGATATTAGACAATTTTATGATTGCAATGGTAAAGAATGTGATTAAAGGCTCTTTTCCTATTTCAAAAGTTTTAGTTTTCGAGGGTAATAGCTACGTATGTTGAAAAAATGAAGATATTAGACTATTTTATGATTGCAAATGGTAAAGAATGTGATTAAAGGCTCTTTTCCTATTTCAAAAGTTTTAGTTTTCGAGGGTAATAGCTACGTATGTTGAAAAAATGAAGATATTAGACTATTTTATGATTGCAAATGGTAAAGAATGTGATTAAAGGCTCTTTTCCTATTTCAAAAGTTTTAGTTTTCGAGGGTAATAGCTACGTATGTTGAAAAAATGAAGATATTAGACTATTTTATGATTGCACATGGTAAAGAATGTGATTAAAGGCTCTTTTCCTATTTCAAAAGTTTTAGTTTTCGAGGGTAATAGCTACGTATGTTGAAAAAATGAAGATATTAGACTATTTTATGATTGCAAATGGTAAAGAATGTGATTAAAGGCTCTTTTCCTATTTCAAAAGTTTTAGTTTTCGAGGGTAATAGCTACGTATGTTGAAAAAATAAGATATTAGACTATTTTATGATTGCAAATGGTAAAGAATGTGATTAAAGGCTCTTTTCCTATTTCAAAAGTTTTAGTTTTCGAGGGTAATAGCTACGTATGTTGAAAAAATGAAGATATTAGACTATTTTATGATTGCAAATGGTAAAGAATGTGATTAAAGACTCTTTTCCTATTTCAAAAGTTTTAGTTTTCGAGGGTAATAGCTACGTATGTTGAAAAAATGAAGATATTAGACTATTTTATGATTGCAAATGGTAAAGAATGTGATTAAAGGCTCTTTTCCAATTTCAAAAGTTTTAGTTTTCGAGGGTAATAGCTACGTATGTTGTAAAAATGAAGATATTAGACTATTTTATGATTGCACATGGTAAAGACCGTGATTAAAGGCTCTTTTCCTATTTCAAAAGTTTTAGTTTTCGAGGGTAATAGCTACGTATGTTGAAAAAATGAAGATATTAGACAATTTTATGATTGTACATGGTAAAGAATGTGATTAAAGACTCTTTTCCTATTTCAAAAGTTTTAGTTTTCGAGGGTAATAGCTACGTATGTTGAAAAAATGAAGATATTAGACTATTTTATGATTGCAAATGGTAAAGAATGTGATTAAAGGCTCTTTTCCTATTTCAAAAGTTTTAGTTTTCGAGGGTAATAGCTACGTATGTTGAAAAAATGAAGATATTAGACTATTTTATGATTGCAAACGGTAAAGAATGTGATTAAAGGCTCTTTTCCTATTTCAAAAGTTTTAGTTTTCGAGGGTAATAGCTACGTATGTTGAAAAAATGAAGATATTAGACTATTTTATGATTGCAAATGGTAAAGAATGTGATTAAAGGCTCTTTTCCTATTTCAAAAGTTTTAGTTTTCGAGGGTAATAGCTACGTATGTTGAAAAAATGAAGATATTAGACTATTTTATGATTGTAAATGGTAAAGAATGTGATTAAAGGCTCTTTTCCTATTTCAAAAGTTTTAGTTTTCGAGGGTAATAGCTACGTATGTTGAAAAAATGAAGATATTAGACTATTTTATGATTGCAAATGGTAAAGAATGTGATTAAAGGCTCTTTTCCTATTTCAAAAGTTTTAGTTTTCGAGGGTAATAGCTACGTATGTTGAAAAAATGAAGATATTAGACTATTTTATGATTGCACATGGTAAAGAATGTGATTAAAGGCTCTTTTCCTATTTCAAAAGTTTTAGTTTTCGAGGGTAATAGCTACGTATGCTGAAAAAATGAAGATATTAGACTATTTTATGATTGCACATGGTAAAGAATGTGATTAAAGGCTCTTTTCCTATTTCAAAAGTTTTAGTTTTCGAGGGTAATAGCTACGTATGTTGAAAAAATGAAGATATTAGACTATTTTATGATTGCACATGGTAAAGAATGTGATTAAAGGCTCTTTTCCTATTTCAAAAGTTTTAGTTTTCGAGGGTAATAGCTACGTATGTTGAAAAAATGAATATATTAGACTATTTTATGATTGCAAATGGTAAAGAATGTGATTAAAGGCTCTTTTCCTATTTCAAAAGTTTTAGTTTTCGAGGGTAATAGCTACGTATGTTGAAAAAATGAAGATATTAGACTATTTTATGATTGCAAATGGTAAATAATGTGATTAAAGGCTCTTTTCCTCTTTCAAAAGTTTTAGTTTTCGAGGGTAATAGCTACGTATGTTGAAAAAATGAAGATATTAGACTATTTTATGATTGCACATGGTAAGGAATGTGATTAAAGGCTCTTTTCCTATTTCAAAAGTTTTAGTTTTCGAGGTAATAGCTAGGTATGTTGAAAAAATGAAGATATTAGACTATTTTATGATTGCACATGGTAAAGAATGTGATTAAAGGCTCTTTTCCTATTTAAAAGTTTTAGTTTTCGAGGGTAATAGCTACGTATGTTGAAAAAATGAAGATATTAGACAATTTTATGATTGCAAATGGTAAAGAATGTGATTAAAGGCTCTTTTCCTATTTCAAAAGTTTTAGTTTTCGAGGTAATAGCTACGTATGTTGTAAAAATGAAGATATTAGACTATTTTATGATTGCACATGGTAAAGAATGTGATTAAAGGCTCTTTTCCTATTTCAAAAGTTTTAGTTTTCGAGGGTAATAGCTACGTATGTTGAAAAAATGAAGATATTAGACTGTTTTATGATTGCAAATGGTAAAGAATGTGATTAAAGGCTCTTTTCCTATTTCAAAAGTTTTAGTTTTCGAGGGTAATAGCTACGTATGTTGAAAAAATGAAGATATTAGACTATTTTATGATTGCACATGGTAAAGAATGTGATTAAAGGCTCTTTTCCTATTTCAAAAGTTTTAGTTTTCGAGGGTAATAGCTACGTATGTTGAAAAAATGAAGATATTAGACTATTTTATGATTGCAAATGGTAAAGAATGTGATTAAAGGCTCTTTTCCTATTTCAAAAGTTTTAGTTTTCGAGGGTAATAGCTACGTATGTTGAAAAAATGAAGATATTAGACTATTTTATGATTGCAAATGGTAAAGAATGTGATTAAAGGCTCTTTTCCTATTTCAAAAGTTTTAGTTTTCGAGGGTAATAGCTACGTATGTTGAAAAAATGAAGATATTAGACAATTTTATGATTGCACATGGTAAAGAATGTGATTAAAGGCTCTTTTCCTATTTCAAAAGTTTTAGTTTTCGAGGGTAATAGCTACGTATGTTGAAAAAATGAAGATATTAGACTATTTTATGATTGCAAATGGTAAAGAATGTGATTAAAGGCTCTTTTCCTATTTCAAAAGTTTTAGTTTTCTAGGGTAATAGCTACGTATGTTGAAAAAATGAAGATATTAGACTATTTTATGATTGCAAATGGTAAAGAATGTGATTAAAGGCTCTTTTCCTATTTCAAAAGTTTTAGTTTTCGAGGGTAATAGCTACGTATGTTGAAAAAATGAAGATATTAGACTATTTTATGATTGCACATGGTAAAGAATGTGATTAAAGGCTCTTTTCCTATTTCAAAAGTTTTAGTTTTCGAGGGTAATAGCTACGTATGTTGAAAAAATGAAGATATTAGACTATTTTATGATTGCAATGGTGAAGAATGTGATTAAAGGCTCTTTTCCTATTTCAAAAGTTTTAGTTTTCTAGGGTAATAGCTACGTATGTTGAAAAAATTAAGATATTAGACTATTTTATGATTGCAAATGGTAAAGAATGTGATTAAAGGCTCTTTTCCTATGTCAAAAGTTTTAGTTTTCGAGGGTAATAGCTACGTATGTTGAAAAAATGAAGATATTAGACAATTTTATGATTGCACATGGTAAAGAATGTGATTAAAGACTCTTTTCCTATTTCAAAAGTTTTAGTTTTCGAGGGTAATAGCTACGTATGTTGAAAAAATGAAGATATTAGACTATTTTATGATTGCAAATGGTAAAGAATGTGATTAAAGGCTCTTTTCCAATTTCAAAAGCTTTAGTTTTCGAGGGTAATAGCTACGTATGTTGAAAAAATGAAGATATTAGACTATTTTATGATTGCACATAGTAAAGAACGTGATTAAAGGCTCTTTTCCTATTTCAAAAGTTTTAGTTTTCGAGGGTAATAGCTACGTATGTTGAAAAAATGAAGATATTAGACAATTTTATGATTGTACATGGTAAAGCATGTGATTAAAGACTCTTTTCCTATTTCAAAAGTTTTAGTTTTTGAGGGTAATAGCTACGTATGTTGAAAAAATGAAGATATTAGACCATTTTAGCATTGCAAATGGTAAAGAATGTGATTAAAGGCTCTTTTCCTATTTCAAAAGTTTTAGTTTTCGAGGGTAATAGCTACGTATGTTGAAAAAATGAAGATATTAGACTATTTTATGATTGCAAACGGTAAAGAATGTGATTAAAGGCTCTTTTCCTATTTCAAAAGTTTTAGTTTTCGAGGGTAATAGCTACGTATGTTGAAAAAATGAAGATATTAGACTATTTTATGATTGCAAATGGTAAAGAATGTGATTAAAGGCTCTTTTTCTATTTCAAAAGTTTTAGTTTTCGAGGGTAATAGCTACGTATGTTGAAAAAATGAAGATATTAGACTATTTCATGATTGTAAATGGTAAAGAATGTAATTAAAGGCTCTTTTCCTATTTCAAAAGTTTTAGTTTTCGAGGGTAATAGCTACGTATGTTGAAAAAATGAAGATATTAGACTATTTTATGATTGCAAATGGTAAAGAATGTGATTAAAGGCTCTTTTCCTATTTCAAAAGTTTTAGTTTTCGAGGGTAATAGCTACGTATGTTGAAAAAATGAAGATATTAGACTATTTTATGATTGCACATGGTAAAGAATGTGATTAAAGGCTCTTTTCCTATTTCAAAAGTTTTAGTTTTCGAGGGTAATAGCTACGTATGCTGAAAAAATGAAGATATTAGACTATTTTATGATTGCACATGGTAAAGAATGTGATTAAAGGCTCTTTTCCTATTTCAAAAGTTTTAGTTTTCGAGGGTAATAGCTACGTATGTTGAAAAAATGAAGATATTAGACTATTTTATGATTGCACATGGTAAAGAATGTGATTAAAGGCTCTTTTCCTATTTCAAAAGTTTTAGTTTTCGAGGGTAATAGCTACGTATGTTGAAAAAATGAATATATTAGACTATTTTATGATTGCAAATGGTAAAGAATGTGATTAAAGGCTCTTTTCCTATTTCAAAAGTTTTAGTTTTCGAGGGTAATAGCTACGTATGTTGAAAAAATGAAGATATTAGACTATTTTATGATTGCAAATGGTAAATAATGTGATTGAAGGCTCTTTTCCTCTTTCAAAAGTTTTAGTTTTCGAGGGTA
The DNA here is from genome assembly GCF_032884065.1 of Artemia franciscana. Taxonomy (NCBI): domain Eukaryota; kingdom Metazoa; phylum Arthropoda; class Branchiopoda; order Anostraca; family Artemiidae; genus Artemia; species Artemia franciscana. The sequence goes on along the minus strand of NW_027063220.1, from coordinate 13,439 downwards.
ATAGCTACGTATGTTGAAAAAATGAAGATATTAGACTATTTTATGATTGCAAATGGTAAGGAATGTGATTAAAGGCTCTTTTCCTATTTCAAAAGTTTTAGTTTTCGAAGGTAATAGCTAGGTCTGTGGAAAAAATGAAGATATTAGACTATTTTATGATTGCACATGGTAAAGAATGTGATTAAAGGCTCTTTTCCTATTTTAAAAGTTTTAGTTTTCGAGGGTAATAGCTACGTATGTTGAAAAAATGAAGATATTGGACAATTTTATGATTGCACATGGTAAAGAATTCGATTAAAGGCTCTTTTCCTATTTCAAAAGTTTTAGTTTTCGAGGTCAATAGCTACGTATGTTGTAAAAATGAAGATATTAGACTATTTTATGATTGCACATGGTAAAGAATGTGATTAAAGGCTCTTTTCCTATTTCAAAAATTTTAGTTTTCGAGGGTAATAGCTACGTATGTTCAAAAAATGAAGATATTAGACTGTTTTATGATTGCAAATGGTAAAGAATGTGATTAAAGGCTCTTTTTCTATTTCAAAAGTTTTAGTTTTCGAGGGTAATAAATACGTATGCTGAAAAAATGAAGATCTTAGACTATTTTATGATTGCACATGGTAAAGAATGTGATTAAAGGCTCTTTTCCTATTTCAAAAGTTTTAGTTTTCGAGAGTAATAGCTACGTATGTTGAAAAAATGAAGATATTGGACAATTTTATGATTGCACATGGTAAAGAATTCGATTAAAGGCTCTTTTCCTATTTCAAAAGTTTTAGTTTTCGACGTCAATAGCTATGTATGTTGTAAAAATGAAGATATTAGACTATTTTATGATTGCACGAGGTAAAGAATGTGATTAAAGTCTCTTTTCCTATTTCAAAAATTTTAGTTTTCGAGGGTAATAGCTACGTATGTTGAAAAAATGAAGATATTAGACCATTTTATGATTGCACAAGGTAAAGAATGTGATTAAAGGCTCTTTTTCTATTAAAAAAGTTTTAGTTTTCGAGGGTAATAGCTACGTATGTTCAAAAAATGAAGATATTAGACTATTTTATGATTGCAAATGGTAAAGAATGTGATTAAAGGCTCTTTTCCTATTTCAAAAGTTTTAGTATTCGAGGGTAATAGCTAGGTCTGTTGAAAAAATGAAGATATTAGACTATTTTATGATTGCACATGGTAAAAAATGTGATTAAAGGCTCTTTTCCTATTTCAAAAGTTTTAGTTTTCGAGGGTAATAGCTATGTATGTTGAAAAAATGAAGATATTAGACTATTTTATGATTGCAAATGGTAAAGAATATGATTAAAGGCTCTTTTCTTATTTCAAAAAATTTAGTTTTCGAGGGTAATAGCTACGTATGTTGAAAAAATGAAGATATTAGACTATTTTATGATTGCAAATGGTAAAGAATGTGATTAAAGGCTCTTTTCCTATTTCAAAAGTTTTAGTTTTCGAAGGTAATACCTAGGTCTCTGGAGAAATGAAGATATTAGACTATTTTATGATTGCACATGGTAAAGAATGTGATTAAAGGCTCTTTTCCTATTTCAAAAGTTTTAGTTTTCGAGGGTAATAGCTAAGTATGTTGAAAAAATGAAGATATTGGACAATTTTATGATTGCACATGGTAAAGAATTCGATTAAAGGCTCTTTTCCTATTTCAAAAGTTTTAGTTTTCGAGGTCAATAGCTACGTATGTTGTAAAAATGAAGATATTAGACTATTTTATGATTGCACATGGTAAAGAATGTGATTAAAGGCTCTTTTCCTATTTCAAAAGTTTTAGTTTTCGAGGGTAATAGCTACGTATGCTGAAAAAATGAAGATCTTAGACTATTTTATGATTGCACATGGTAAAGAATGTGATTAAAGGCTCTTTTCCTATTTCAAAAGTTTTAGTTTTCGAGGTTAATAGCTACGTATGTTGATAAAATGAAGAAATTAGACTATTTTATGATTGCAAATGGTAAAGAATGTGATTAAAGGCTCTTTTCCTATTTCAAAAGTTTTAGTTTTCGAGGGTAATAGCTAAGTATGTTGAAAAAATGAAGATATTAGACTATTTTATGATTGCACATGGTAAAGAATGTGATTAAAGGCTCTTTTCCTATTTCAAAAGTTTTAGTTTTCGAGGGTAATAGCTACGTATGCTGAAAAAATGAAGATATTAGACTATTTTATGATTGCACATGGTGCAATCAAATGGTATTTTATGATATTAGACTATTTTATGATTGCACATGGTAAAGAATGTGATTAAAGGCTCTTTTCCTATTTCAAAAGTTTTAGTTTTCGAGGGTAATAGCTACGTATGTTGAAAAAATGAATATATTAGACTATTTTATGATTGCAAATGGTAAAGAATGTGATTAAAGGCTCTTTTCCTATTTCAAAAGTTTTAGTTTTCGAGGGTAATAGCTACGTATGTTGAAAAAATGAAGATATTAGACTATTTTATGATTGCAAATGGTAAAGAAAGTGATTAAAGGCTCTTTTCCTATTTCAAAAGTTTTAGTATTCGAGGGTAATAGCTAGGTCTGTTGAAAAAATGAAGATATTAGACTATTTTATGATTGCACATGGTAAAAAATGTGATTAAAGGCTCTTTTCCTATTTCAAAGGTTTTAGTTTTCGAGGGTAATAGCTATGTATGTTGAAAAAATGAAGATATTAGACTATTTTATGATTGCAAATGGTAAAGAATGTGATTAAAGGCTCTTTTCTTATTTCAAAAAATTTAGTTTTCGAGGGTAATAGCTACGTATGTTGAAAACCTGAAGATATTAGACTATTTTATGATTGCACATGGTAAAGTATGTGATTAAAGGCTCTTTTCCTATTTCAACAGTTTTAGTTTTCGAGGGTAATAGCTACGTATGTTGAAAAAATGAAGATATTAGATTATTTTATGATTGCAAATGGTAAAGAATGTGATTAAAGGCTCTTTTTCTATTTCAAAATTTTTAGTTTTCGAGGGTAATAGCTACGTATGTTAAAAAAAATGAAGATATTAGACTATTTCATGATTGCACATGGTAAAGAGTGTGATTAAAGGCTCTTTTCCTATGTCAAAAGTTTACCATGTCGACTGACGTCATGTGACGAAATTAAACACTGGGACATCGGGACACAAATGACGACCGGGACACCGGGACATAGGGAATATAAATGACGACCGGGACACTAAAAGAGAAAGCGACCGGGACACAAGGAAAGTTCAATTAGCAATCACCATCAACAAAGCACCGGGACACAAATGACGACCGGGACACAGGGAATATGAATGGGGACCAGGACACTCAAAGAAAAATTACAGACCAGGAAACCGGAACACAAGTGACGACCGGGACATAAATGACGACCGGGACACAGGGAATATAAATGACGACCAAGACACTCAAAGAGAAATTACAGACTGGGACACCGGGACACAAATGACGACCGGGACACAGGGAAACAACAACAACGGGGACGCCGGGGGGCACAGGGGGATATATAAATGACGACAGGGACACAGGGAATGTTCGATTAGCAATCACCATCAACAAAGCTCAGGGGTAATCATTAGAATAATGAGGTAAAGATCTGAATACAGATTGTTTTTCCCATGGACAATTATACGTTGTATGTTCAAGAGTCGGTAAACCTGACAATCTATTTATATGCAAAGACAATGGGACAGCCAAGAATGTTGTACATTCGCAAGTTTTACGTAGTTACAAATATATATATATATATATATATATATATATATCTATCTATATTCACAGGTGGGACACAGGGACACAACTACAATGGCATGGAACTAATATGGCACGTAACGACTGGTGCCCACGGGGGGGGGCTTGGGGGGGGCGCGAAGCACCCCCACCAACTAGGTGTTGGGGTGGCGAAGCGCCACCCCAACAGCTAGTAGGGAATATAAATGACGACCGGGACACTCAAAGAGAGAGCAACCGAGACACAAGGAATGTTCGATTAGCAATCACCATCAACAAAGCACCGGGAAACAAATGACGACCTGGACACAGGGAATATAAATGACGACCAGGACACTCAAAGAGAAATTACAGACCGGGACACCGGAACACAAGTGACGACAGGGACAATAATGACGACCGGGACAAAAATGACGACCGGGACACCGGGAATAATAATGACGACCGCGACACTCAAAGAGAAAATATAGACTGGGACACCGGGACACAAATGACGACCGGGACACAAGGAAACAACAACAACGGGGACGCCAGGGGCACAGGGAGATATATAAATGACGACGGGGACACAGGGAATGTTCGATTAGCAATCACCATCAACAAAGCTCAAGGACAATCATTAGAATAATGAGGTATAGATCTGAATACAGATTGTTTTTCCCATGAACAATTATATGTTGCATGTTCAAGAGTCAGTGAACATGACAATCTATTTATATGCACAGACAATGGAACAGCCAAGAATGTTGTATATTTGCAAGTTTTAAGTAATTAAATATATATATATATATATATATATATATATATATATATATATATATATATATATATCTATATTCACAGGTGGGACACAAGGACACAACTACAATGGCGCGTAACTAATATGGCGCGTAACGGCCTGCGTGCGCGGGGGGGGCTTGGGGGGGGGGGGCGAAAAGCCCCCACCAACTACGTGCTGCTGCGGCAACGACACAAATGACGACCGGGACACCGGGACACAGGAAGCGCCTGAACCAACTAGGTGTTAGGGAGGCGCGAACCTATAATGGCAACAGTCAAGGAAGCTGCTAAAAAAAGCTGCTTAAAAAAATAGCTTCCAAAACTGAAGCTCCTGCACAAAAAAAAATAAAAAGAAAAGAGAAAAAAACTAAAAAAAACTAAAAAAAAAGGTAAAAACCAAAAAAAAACTAAAAGAAAAAAAGGGGAAAAACACAAAAATTTATTTCATCATATACCAATTGAAAAACAAATGTATATACAGACCAAGACACCGGGACACAAATGACGACCGGGACACAGGGAATATAAATGACGACCGGGACACTCAAAGAGAAATTACAGACTGGGACACCGGGACACAAATGACGACCAGGACACAGGGAATATAAATGACGACCGGGACACAGGGACACACGTATTCAGATCTATACCTCATGATTCTAATTATTGCCCTTGAGCTTTGTTGATGGTGATTGCTAATCGACGATTCCCTGTGTCGCCGTCGTTACTTATATATCCCCCTGTGCCCCCCGGCGTCCCCGTTGTAGTTGTGTCCCTGTGTCCCGGTCGTCATTTATATTCCCTGTGTCCCAGTCGTCATTTGTGTCCCGGTGTCCCAGTCTGTGATTTCTCTTTGAGGGTCTGGGGCGTCATTTATATTCCTTGGCGCTTCGCACCACCCCAACAGCTAGTATTAAATAAACTGTCCATATAATAATTCTTACATATTTTCCATCTAAGCTCTTAAACAGCAAAAAAGTAAAAATATTTACAAAATGAAAAGTAATTGTATGCTATTCTTTTTGGTTGAAGGTATTTTCATAAAACTTTGAAATAGGAAAAGAGCCTTTAATCACATTCTTTACCATTTGCAATCATAAAATTGTCTAATATCTTCATTTTTCCACAGACAAAGCTATTACCCTCGAAAACTAAAACTTTTGAAATAGGAAAAGAGCCTTTAATCACATTCTTTACCATGTGCAATCATAAAATTGTCTAATATCATCATTTTTTCAACATACGTAGCTATTACCCTCGAAAACTAAAACTTTTGAAATAGGAAAAGAGCCTTTAATCACATTCTTTACCATGTGCAATCATAAAATAGTCTAATATCTTCATTTTTTCAACATACGTAGCTATTACCCTCGAAAACTAAAACTTTTGAAATAGGAAAAGAGCCTTTAATCACATTCTTTACCATGTGCAATCATAAAATAGTCTAATATCTTCATTTTTTCAGCATACGTAGCTATTACCCTCGAAAACTAAAACTTTTGAAATAGGAAAAGAGCTTTTAATCACATTCTTTACCATGTGCAATCATAAAATAGTCTAATATCTTCATTTTTTCAACATACTTAGCTATTACCCTCGAAAACTAAAACTTTTGAAATAGGAAAAGAGCCTTTAATCACATTCTTTACCATTTGCAATCATAAAATAGTCTAATTTCTTCATTTTTTCAACACACATAGCTATTACCCTCGAAAACTAAAACTTTTGAAATAGGAAAAGAGCCTTTAATCACATTCTTTACCATTTGCAATCATAAAATATTCTAATTTCTTCTTTTTTTCAACATACATAGCTATTACCCTCGAAAACTAAAACTTTTGAAATAGGAAAAGAGCCTTTAATCACATTCTTTACCGTGTGCAATCATAAAATGGTCTAAGATCTTCATTTTTTCAGCATACGTAGCTATTACCCTCGAAAACTAAAACTTTTGAAATAGGAAAAGAGCTTTTAATCACATTCTTTACCATGTGCAATCATAAAATAGTCTAATATCTTCATTTTTTCAACATACTTAGCTATTACCCTCGAAAACTAAAACTTTTGAAATAGGAAAAGAGCCTTTATTCACATTCTTTACCATTTGCAATCATAAAATAGTCTAATTTCTTCATCTTTTCAACACACATAGCTATTACCCTCGAAAACTAAAACTTTTGAAATAGGAAAAGAGCCTTTAATCACATTCTTTACCATTTGCAATCATAAAATTGTCTAATATCTTCATTTTTTCAACATACGTAGCTATTACCCTCGAAAACTAAAACTTTTGAAATAGGAAAAGAGCCTTTAATCACATGCTTTACCATGTGCAATCATAAAATTGTCTAATATCTTCATTTTTTCAACATACGTAGCTATTACCCTCGAAAACTAAAACTTTTGAAATAGGAAAAGAGCCTTTAATCACATTCTTTACCATGTGCAATCATAAAATAGTCTAATATCTTAATTTTTTCAACATACGTAGCTATTACCCTCGAAAACTAAAACTTTTGAAAAAGGAAAAGTGCCTTTAATCACATTCTTTACCATGTGCAATCATATAATAGTCTAATATCTTCATTTTTTCAGCATACGTAGCTATTACCCTCGAAAACTAAAATTTTTGAAATAGGAAAAGTGCCTTTAATCACATTCTTCACCATGTGCAATCATAAAATAGTCTAATATCTTCATTTTTTCAACAGACCTAGCTATTACCCTCGAATACTAAAACTTTTGAAATAGGAAAAGAGACTTTAATCACATTCTTTACCATTTGCAATCATAAAATAGTCTAATATCTTCATTTTTTCAACATACGTAGTTATTACCCTCGAAAACTAAAACTTTTGAAATAGGAAAAGAGCCTTTAATCACATTCTTTACCATGTGCAGTCATTAAATTGTCTAATATCTTCATTTTTTCAACATACGTAGCTATTACCCTCGAAAACTAAAACTTTTGAAATAGGAAAAGAGCCTTTAATCACATTCTTTACCATGTGCAATCATAAAATAGTCTAATATCTTCATTTTTTCAACATACGTAGCTATTACCCTCGAAAACTAAAACTTTTGAAATAGGAAAAGAGCCTTTAATCACATTCTTTACCATGTGCAATCATAAAATTGTCTAATATCTTCATTTTTTGAACATACGTAGATATTACCCTCGAAAACTAAAACTTTTGAAATAGGAAAAGAGCCTTTAATCACATTCTTTACCATGTGCAATCATAAAATAGTTTAATATCTTCATTTTTTCCACAGACCTAGCTATTACCTTCGAAAACTAAAATTTTTTAAATAGGAAAAGAGCCTTTAATCACATTCTTTACCCTTTGCAATCATAAAATAGTCTAATATCTTCATTTTTTCAACATATGTAGCTATTACCCTCGAAAACTAAAACTTTTGAAATAGGAAAAGAGCCTTTAATGACATTCTTTACCATTTGCAATCATAAAATAGTCTAATATCTTCATTTTTTCAACATACGTAGCTATTACCCTCGAAAACTAAAACTTTTTAAATAGGAAAAGAGCCTTTAATCACATTCTTTATCATTTGCAATCATAAAATAGTCTAATATATTCCTTTTTTCAACATACGTAGCTATTACCCTCGAAAACTAAAACTTTTGAAATAGGAAAAGTGCCTTTAATCACATTCTTTACCATGTGCAATCATAAAATAGTCTAAAATCTTCATTTTTTCAACATACGTAGCTATTACCCTCGAAAACTAAAACTTTTGAAATAGGAAAAGAGCTTTTAATCACATTCTTTACCATGTGCAATCATAAAATAGTCTAATATCTTCATTTTTTCAGCAAACGTAGCTATTACCCTCGAAAACTTAAACTTTTGAAATAGGAAAAGAGCCTTTAATCACATTCTTTACCATGTGCAATCATAAAATAGTCTAATATCTTCATTTTTTCAACATACTTAGCTATTACCCTCGAAAACTAAAAGTTTTGAAATAGGAAAAGAGCCTTTAATCACATTCTTTACCATTTGCAATCATAAAATAGTCTAATTTCTTCATTTTTTCAACATACGTAGCTATTACCCTCGAAAACGAGGATATATACCTCGAAAAGGAAAAGTTTTCGAGGGTAATAGCTACGTATGTTGAAAAAATGAAGATATTAGACAATTTTATGATTGCACAAGGTAAAGAATGTGATTAAAGGCTCTATTCCTATTTCAAAAGTTTTAGTTTTCGAGGGTAATAGCTACGTATGTTGAAAAAATGAAGATATTAGACTATTTTATGATTGCACAAGGTAAAGAATGTGATTAAAGGCTCTTTTCCTATTTCAAAAGTTTTAGTTTTCGCGGGTAATAGCTACGTATGTTGAAAAAATGAAGATATTAGACTATTTTATGATTGCAAATGGTAAAGAATGTGATTAAAGGCTCTTTTCCTATTTCAAAAGTTTTAGTTTTCGAGGGTAATAGCTACGTATGTTGAAAAAATGAAGATATTAGACTATTTTATGATTGCACATGGTAAAGAATGTGATTAAAGGCTCTTTTCCTATTTCAAAAGTTTTAGTTTTCGAGGGTAATAGTTACGTATGTTGAAAAAATGAAGATATTAGACTATTTTATGATTGCACATGGTAAAGCATGTGATTAAAGGCTCTTTTCCTTTTTCAAAAGTTTTAGTTTTCGAGGGTAATAGCTACGTATGTTGAAAAAATTAAGATATTAGACTATTTTATGATTGCAAAGGGTAAAGAATGTGATTAAAGGCTCTTTTCCTATGTCAAAAGTTTTAGTTTTCGAGGGTAATAGCTACGTATGTTGAAAAAATGAAGATATTAGACAATTTTATGATTGCACATGGTAAAGAATATGATTAAAGGCTCTTTTCCTATTTCAAAAGTTTTAGTTTTTGAGGGTAATAGCTACTCACGTTGAAAAAATGAAGATATTAGACTATTTTATGATTGGACATGGTAAAGAATGTGATTAAAGGCTCTTTTCCTATTTCAAAAGTTTTAGTTTTCGAGGGTAATAGCTACGTATGTTGAAAAAATGAATATATTAGACTATTTTATGATTGCAAATGGTAAAGAATGTGATTAAAGGCTCTTTTCCTATTTCAAAAGTTTTAGTTTTCGAGGGTAATAGCTACGTATGTTGAAAAAATGAAGAAATTAGACTATTTTATGATTGCAAATGGTAAAGAATGTGATTAAAGGCTCTTTTCCTATTTCAAAACTTTTAGTTTTCGAGGGTAATAGCTAAGTATGTTGAAAAAATGAAGATATTAGACTATTTTATGATTGCACATGGTAAAGAATGTGATTAAAGGCTCTTTTCCTATTTCAAAAGTTTAAGTTTTCGAGGGTAATAGCTACGTATGCTGAAAAAATGAAGATATTAGACTATTTTATGATTGCACATGGTAAAGAATGTGATTAAAAGCTCTTTTCCTATTTCAAAAGTTTTAGTTTTCGAGGGTAATAGCTACGTATGTTGAAAAAATGAAGATTTTAGACTATTTTATGATTGCACATGGTAAAGAATGTGATTAAAGGCACTTTTCCTATTTCAAAAGTTTTAGTTTTCGAGGGTAATAGCTACGTATGTTGAAAAAATGAATATATTAGACTATTTTATGATTGCAAATGATAAAGAATGTGATTAAAGGCTCTTTTCCTATTTAAAAAGTTTTAGTTTTCGAGGGTAATAGCTACGTATGTTGAAAAAAATGAAGATATTAGACTATTTTATGATTGCAAATGGTAAAGAATGTCATTAAAGGCTCTTTTCCTATTTCAAAAGTTTTAGTTTTCGAGGGTAATAGCTACGTATGTTGAAAAAATGAAGATATTAGACTATTTTATGATTGCAAAGGGTAAAGAATGTGATTAAAGGCTCTTTTCCTATTTAAAAAATTTTAGTTTTCGAAGGTAATAGCTAGGTCTGTGGAAAAAATGAAGATATTAAACTATTTTATGATTGCACATGGTAAAGAATGTGATTAAAGGCTCTTTTCCTATTTCAAAAGTTTTAGTTTTCGAGGGTAATATCTACGTATGTTCAAAAAATGAAGATATTAGACAATTTTATGATTGCACATGGTAAAGAATGTGATTAAAGGCTCTTTTCCTATTTCAAAAGTTTTAGTTTTCGAGGGTAATAGCTACGTATGTTGAAAAAATGAAGATATTAGACTATTTTATGATTGCACATGGTAAAGAATGTGATTAAAGGCTCTTTTCCTATTTCAAAAGTTTTAGTTTTCGAGGGTAATAGCTACGTATGTTGAAAAAATGAAGATATTAGACAATTTTATGACTGCACATGGTAAAGAATGTGATTAAAGGCTCTTTTCCTATTTCAAAAGTTTTAGTTTTCGAGGGTAATAACTACGTATGTTGAAAAAATGAAGATATTAGACTATTTTATGATTGCAAATGGTAAAGAATGTGATTAAAGTCTCTTTTCCTATTTCAAAAGTTTTAGTATTCGAGGGTAATAGCTAGGTCTGTTGAAAAAATGAAGATATTAGACTATTTTATGATTGCACATGGTGAAGAATGTGATTAAAGGCACTTTTCCTATTTCAAAAATTTTAGTTTTCGAGGGTAATAGCTACGTATGTTGAAAAAATTAAGATATTAGACTATTTTATGATTGCAAATGGTAAAGAATGTGATTAGAGGCTCTTTTCTTATTTCAAAAGTTTTAGTTTTCGAGGGTAATAGTTACGTATTATGACAAAATGAAGATATTAGACAATTTTATGATTGCACAAGGTAAAGAATGTGATTAAAGGCTCTTTTCCTATTTCAAAAGTTTTAGTTTTCGAGGGTAATAGCTACGTATGTTGAAAAAATGAAGATATTAGACTATTTTATGATTGCAAATGGTAAAGAATGTGATTAAAGGCTCTTTTCCTATTTCAAAAGTTTTAGTTTTCGAGGGTAATAGCTACTTATGTTGAAAAAATGAAGATATTAGACTATTTTATGATTGCAAATGGTAAAGAATGTGATTAAACGCTCTTTTCCTATGTCAAAAGTTTTAGTTTTCGAGGGTAATAGCTACGTATGTTGAAAAAATAAGATATTAGACTATTTTATGATTGCAAATGGTAATGAATGTGATTAAAGGCTCTTTTCCTATGTCAAAAGTTTAAGTTTTCGAGGGTAATAGCTACTTATGTTGAAAAAATGAAGATATTAGACAATTTTATGATTGCACATGGTAAAGAATGTGATTAAAGACTCTTTTCCTATTTCAAAAGCTTTAGTTTTTGAGGGTAATAGCTACGTATGTTGAAAAAATGAAGATATTAGACTATTTTATGATTGCAAATGGTAAAGAATGTGATTAAAGGCTCTTTTCCTATTTCAAAAGTTTTAGTTTTCGAGGGTAATAGCTACGTATGTTTAAAAAATGAAGATATTAGACTATTTTATGATTGCACATGGTAAAGAGTGTGATTAAAGGCTCTTTTCCTATTTCAAAAGTTTTAGTTTTCGAGGGTAATAGTTACGTATGTTGAAAAAATGAAGATATTAGACAATTTTATGATTGCACATGGTAAAGCATGTGATTAAAGGCTCTTTTCCTATTTCAAAAGTTTTAGTTTTCGAGGGTAATAGCTACGTATGTTGAAAAAATGAAGATATTAGACTATTTTATCATTGCAAATGGTAAAGAATGTGATTAAAGGCTCTTTTCCTATTTCAAAAGTTTTAGTTTTCGAGGGTAATAGCTACGTATGTTGAAAAAATTAAGATATTAGACTATTTTATGATTGCAAATGGTAAAGAATGTGATTAAAGGCTCTTTTCCTATTTCAAAAGTTTTAGTTTTCGAGGGTAATAGCTACGTATGCTGAAAAAATGAAGATATTAGACTATTATATGATTGCACATGGTAAAGAATGTGATTAAAGGCACTTTTCCTTTTCAAAAGTTTTAGTTTTCGAGGGTAATAGCTACGTATGTTGAAAAAATTAAGATATTAGACTATTTTATGATTGCACATGGTAAAGAATGTGATTAAAGGCTCTTTTCCTATTTCAAAAGTTTTAGTTTTCGAGGGTAATAGCTACGTATGTTGAAAAAATGAAGATATTAGACAATTTTATGATTGCACATGGTAAAGCATGTGATTAAAGGCTCTTTTCCTATTTCAAAAGTTTTAGTTTTCGAGGGTAATAGCTACGTATGTTGAAAAAATGAAGATATTAGACAATTTTATGATTGCAAATGGTAAAGAATGTGATTAAAGGCTCTTTTCCTATTTCAAAAGTTTTAGTTTTCGAGGGTAATAGCTATGTGTGTTGAAAAAATGAAGAAATTAGACTATTTTATGATTGCAAATGGTAAAGAATGTGAATAAAGGCTCTTTTCCTATTTCAAAAGTTTTAGTTTTCGAGGGTAATAGCTAAGTATGTTGAAAAAATGAAGATATTAGACTATTTTATGATTGCACATGGTAAAGAATGTGATTAAAAGCTCTTTTCCTATTTCAAAAGTTTTAGTTTTCGAGGGTAATAGCTACGTATGCTGAAAAAATGAAGATCTTAGACCATTTTATGATTGCACACGGTAAAGAATGTGATTAAAGGCTCTTTTCCTATTTCAAAAGTTTTAGTTTTCGAGGGTAATAGCTATGTATGTTGAAAAAAAGAAGAAATTAGAATATTTTATGATTGCAAATGGTAAAGAATGTGATTAAAGGCTCTTTTCCTATTTCAAAAGTTTTAGTTTTCGAGGGTAATAGCTATGTGTGTTGAAAAAATGAAGAAATTAGACTATTTTATGATTGCAAATGGTAAAGAATGTGATTAAAGGCTCTTTTCCTATTTCAAAAGTTTTAGTTTTCGAGGGTAATAGCTAAGTATGTTGAAAAAATGAAGATATTAGACTATTTTATGATTGCACATGGT